>NC_057812.1:251807137-252079760 GCF_018294505.1 Triticum aestivum
CCCATGTAATCTCTTATAATGTACCTCAGCACCAGATTCACCCGAATTGGCTACAAACATAGCATCCATGTTTACTTCCAGCCATCTCACTGGAGGTCTAGTCCAACTAGACTTTCCCGCAAGGCTTGGTCCAAATTTGTTCAACACTGGCATATGGCACTTCTGGGGAGTAGTCGCATCAATCGGCTTCTTTCCCTTATCATTAGTGGCGAGGCATTCACCCAAAAAAGTCACAATGTAGTTTTGCAGGAATCTAACCGAATCTATAATGGAGTGCTTCCCTTGGTTGTGGACCACATCATTTCAAAGGAACCAAGCACGCAAGAACACTAGAAGCACCAAACCTTGTTGCCGTGATTTGATTTTTGCAAGGAGGATTAGAAGCCAATCAAGCCCGTTGTAATTGAAAACCCTTTCCTCCGAAAGATCCCACACCCTCGCATCTGATCATGTAAGGCCCGGGCTTTGGTACACTCCACTACAACATGAAAATTGTTCTCATCTGCCATACCACATATATTGCACGCACCATCTATATCCAGATTCCTTTTGCATTTGTTCTGCTTTGTAGCAAGATTATCAGAGGCCAACCTCCAACCAAAGGACCGGACCTTGTTTGGGATATCTGCATTCCACACCAACTTCCACATATTCCTGCCCCCTTAGGAGCATTGCTACTTCGGGTCTGGTTGGCATTACAGTGCTTCAAATTATATGCCAGCTTGTAGGCACTACGGACAGAGAAATGCCCGGACGATTCATAGTGCCAAGCCGGAGCATGCTCCATCTCATGTATAGGGATCTTTAACTTTAAGATCACCTCCGCGTCATTTGGCCAAAACACCTCTCTCACCAACTCCTCATTCCATTCCTTACTCTCATGTAATAAGAGATCACACACTCTGCGAGTCCTGGACCGTTTCCTGTTGCCAATGATTTTTAGGGATGGTTCTATAGGAATCCAATTATCCCTCCAAATACAGATGGAATTTCCATTTCCAATCCTCCAGATTACTCCTTTCCTCAATAGCTCAAAACCAAATTTGATTCCCCTCCACACTTGTGATGCTTCACCAGAGAACACTGTATCAAGGACATTGTCGTTAGGGTAGCACCTTGCTTTGAAGAGGCGGGCACATAAACTCTCTGGCGGCTGGATTAATCTCCAAGCCCGTCGCGCTAAGAGAGTCTGGTTGAAGCAACAAGTGTCACGAAAACCTATTCCCCCCTGGGTTTTAGGTTTGATCAAGCATTATCAAGAGGCCCAATGAACCCTCCTCTGTCCTTTCTCCTCCCCCTAGAAGAATTGCCTAATGACTTTCATATAATCTTCATGGAAACTCATCGGCATCTTGAACACACTCATCGTGTAAGTGGGAGGCACCTGAGCAACGGATTTTGTGAGAACCTCTTTTCTAGCCATGGCTATATATTTTTCATTCCAGTCCAAGAGTCTTTTGCTAAACCTATCGTTAATAGGCTGAAACTTCTCAGCCTTCATCCGCCCTTCTGGCATGGGGAGCCCTAGGTATTTCTCCTCGAAAGTACAATTTTGGACACAAAGAACTTCCTTCACTTCTTCCAACCTGGTTACAGGGCACTCATAATTGAAAAGGAGGGAACATTTCTCATGGATAGCCAGTTGGCCTGTGCTCCTAACAAACTCCTGAATTGCCATTTTTACCACAGAAGGTTGCTGGCCAATTTCTTTGAAAATAGGGTAATATCATCAGCGAAAAATAAGTGAGATATCCTAGAGGCAGAATGAGCAAACTTTAGTTCTCCGAGTTCACCCTTATTTACCTCATTCTTCAGTAATCTGGAAAGACCATCAGCGACAAAGAGCAACAGGTAGGGAGAAAGAGGACTACCCTAACGTAAACCTCTGGAAGGGGAGAACTCCTCGGAAAGCTCCCCATTCATTTTTATAGCATAACGGCCAGAAATGACACACGCCATGACCCAACTCACCCATACGGGGTTGGAACCCAACTTAGTGTGCACACCCTTTAAATACTTCTAGTCCACACGATCATAAGCTTTTGAAAGGTCCATCTTGAATGCGCAGAAAGAGTCACTTGCACTAGTGGAGAAAAGCCTAGCTATGGCGTGCCAAAAACTGCCTTGCCGGCATAAACACATGACGCCACTAATATGGCGCCATTGCTAAAAATAGTGGTGGCGTTGGAGGACTCGTCAGCAGTATCCTACATCATGTTGACGTATCACCAGTCCAATGCCGACAGTAAGTTCATCTTAACGCTGGCGTGCCTACTTGTCCAACACCAGCAAATGGTTTTTTGGCAATAAAAAATTGCTCATCAACACTAGCTACTTACTTAATAGATACTAATGGACACAATATACTCATCAACACTAGGTACTTACTTAATAGATAATCATTACAGAAGAGGCTCATGAACTCAACAAGTTGATATTAAACTTCACAAAAGTTGCTCACTCAAGTACTCTAGTTACTCGATCATCATCAAATAATAAGATAAAGTAGCTATCTACTTAAAAACTAATCTTCATCAAGGAGTATTCCTAGCTGGCGAAGCTTCTTTCTATCCCCATGTCCTTCCCTTCTTAAATGATCTATGTCCACCTTCATGTCAATCCTCTCAGCCCTGAGGAGTCTCCTCTCCTCCTTCAATTTATCCTGATCCTCGATGAGCTTATCCCTCTTGTCCCTAAGCTGATTAGTCTCCTTAACGAGCCGAATAGTCTCCCTGTGTAGCTCTTTAATCTCCACCTTTAGCTCGTCATTTCCCCCTTGCACGCTCTTGCTGACATACTCATAAGTGTCTAAGAATTCATTGTTGGCCATGTCCACACCGCACACCGACTCGTTGTTGCCTCTAGAATTGGCCATGACCTACAAACACATTGCATATACGATCAAGATAATATGCAATTTCATATCACGAATATTGACACCAATGTAAAGTAGTTCAAATATTGCAATGTATAGAACTAATTAAACTAGATAGCATGTGGTGACCTACAATAGCAAATTGCATAGCAAACTAGATATGTTGGTTATAGAGGATCAATCGATAGAAAAGCTCGACAAGTGCCAGACTTTTAACTTCCAATGCTATTTTCTATTTCTTATGGAACCAGATGATAATTATAACAAATTATCAGCCTAAAAAATTTGGACTTGAGGATTTGCCCTGATTTCTTCAGTGCACATTTCTAAGGAAACTACGTACCAAAAATCCCATTCTACACATAACACATTCTATCCATTCTACTAAATATATCATTTTCTACTAAACTAGCTCAGATCTGCCACCGGAGGGAGACGCGCATTTACCATATCCATTGATATATAAACCAATCATCTACTCCATCTATCAAAAGTAATTTTCTAGACCAGATCCGCCACCGGAGGGAGACACGCTTGGGGAGGGGAAGAAGATTCGTGAGGGGAAGAGGGGAGACCTCACCTCCTTTGCTGGAGTTGGCGGAGGCCGCGCAGTTCCGGCGGCGAAGAGCGGCGTGGTCGGTCGGCGGTGGCAGCGCTGGTCGAGAAGGTGGGACGAAGAAGAAAAGGGTGTTTGATGTGAGTGTGAATCTGACTTACTGGTTTTTTACTGGATATAGCACTTTTTGCTGGCGTAGGCCTAATGGGCCATGCCATAGAAAACGGTAGCACACATAAAAAAACTCAGAAAATATCTAAGTCATGCAAGAAATAATGTACGCCAGCAGTATGGTAGTAGCAATGTCATACCAAATTGTTCAGCACCATCACTATTTGAAAAAATAGTCCTGGCATTTGTTAAAAATGGAGCGCCACCAATGGAAGTTATGGCTAGCACTTTTTCCACTAGTGTTGAGTTTCTCCCCCTTTGGATGACATGGAAGCATTCAAACATGATAAGAGTGTTATCACTAATGAGCCTTCTTGGGATGAAAGCGCTTTGTTCAATGCCAATAAGGTCGTCTAGGAGCGGTCTCAAGCGGCTCACAATGCACTTCGACACCACTTTGTAAATAACATTGCATAAAGAGATTGACCGAAGATCTTTTAACTCCACCGCTTGGTTAGTCTTGGGAATGAGAACAATAGTAGTAGTATTCAACTCACTCGGCATGGCACCATCTGTAAAGAATTGCTTAACACTCCCAACCACCTCTTCTTTTAGAACATCCTAGTTTCGCTGGTAAAAACACACGGAGAAACTGTTCGACCCCGGGGATTTTAGCGGACCAATCTGGAAAAAGGCATCGCTGATCCCTTTTCCCGTAATCTCTTACATTAATTTATCGTTCATATCATTTGTAACCAAAGTCTCAATATGATTCAGCAAACCCGCAGGGTTGACATTTGAGTCTTTGATACATCTCCAACGTATCTATAATTTTTTATTGTTCCATGCTGTTATATTATGAATCTTGGATGTTTTATAATCATTTTATATCATTTTTGGTACTAACCTATTGACATAGTGCCAAGTGCCAGTTGTTGTTTTTTTGCATGTTTTTACATCGCGGAAAATCAATACCAAACGGAGTCCAAATGCAGCGAAACTTTACAGAGATTTTTTATGGATCAGAAGACACCCAATGGGCCAAGACAGCGCCTAGGGGGTCCTCCGAGGGCAGCACAACCCACCAGGGCGCGCCTGGAGGCCCAGGCGCGCCCTGGTAGGTTGTGCCCACCTCGGGTGCCCCCGGACCGCCTCTTTGCTCTATAAATACCCCAACATTCCAGAAACCCTAGGGGAGTTGACGAAAAATCAATTCCAGCCACCGTATAGTCCAAAACCAACCAGATCCAATCTAGACACCATCATAGAGGGGTTCACCACTTCCATTGGTGCCTCTCCGATGATGCGTGAGTAGTTCTTTGTAGACCTTCGGGTCCGTAGTTAGTAGCTAGATGGCTTCCTCTCTCTCGTTTGATTTTCAATACAATGGTCTCTTAGAGATCCATATGATGTAACTCTTTTTGCGGTGTGTTTGTCGGGATCAGATGAACTTTGAGTTTATGATCAGATCTATCTTTTTATATCCATGACAGTTATTTGAGTTTCTTTGATCTCTTATATGCATGATTGCTTATAGCCTCATATTTCTTCTCCGATATTTGGGTTTTATGTAGCCAACTTGATCTATTTATCCTGCAATGGGAGAGGTGCTTTGTAGTGGGTTCGATCTTACGGTGCTTGATCCCAGTGACAGAAGGGGAACCGACACGTATGTATCGTTGCTACTAAGGATAAACTGATGGGGTCTATCTCTACATAGATAGATCTTGTCTACATCATGTCATCATTCTTATTGCATTACTCCGTTTCCCCATGAACTTAATACACTAAATGCATGCTGGATAGCGGTCGATGTGTGGAGTAATAGTAGTAGATGCAGGCAGGAGTCGGTCTACTAATCTTGGACGTGATGCCTATGTAATGGTCATTGCCTGGATATCGTCATGAGTATTTGAAGTTCTATCAATTGCCCAACAGTAATCTGTTTACCCACCGTTTGCTATTTTTCTCGAGAGAAGCCACTAGTGAAACCTACGGCCCCGGGTCTCTTTCTCATATTATTTGCCTTTGTGATATATTTTATTTGCCTTTTATTTTCATATCTACTAAACCAAAAATACAAAAATACCTTGCTGTAATTTATTTTATTTGGCGTTCAATCGATCAATATTTACAACTCTCTAACGTCCATTTGCCAATTTCTGGAGTCGTTACCCGAAACCCCTTTTACACGTCGGGTTGCGAGTATTTGTTATTTGTGTGCAGGTGTTGTTTACATTGTGTTGCTTGGTTCTCCTACTAGCTCGATAACCTTGGTTTCATATCTAAGGCAAATACGTACCGCCGCTGTGCTGCATCATCCCTTCCTCTTTTGGGAAATACCGACGTAGCTTCAAGCCGCATCAAAAGGAATTTCTGTGCCGTTGCCGGGGAGGATCTTCAACATATATCAAGTTCCTAATCACAAATTTTATCTCCTCACAATTTACATTATTTGCCATTTGCCCCTCTTTTTCCTCTCCCCCACTTCACAAAAATTTGCCATTTAATTCGCCCCTCTTTCGTTCGCCGTTTTCTTGTGGGATCTGTTTTTGAGTGCAATCTTGTTGAGTAGTCATCATGACTCAAGAGAACACCAAGTTGTGTGATTTATCAAATACCAACAACAATGATTTTATCGGCACTCCGATTGCTCCTCCTGCCACTAGTGCGGAGTATTGTGATATTAATATTGTTTTGCTTAATCTTGTTATGAAAAATCAATTTTCTGGTACTCCTAATGAGGATGCCGTGTCCCATCTTAATATCTTCATGGAATTATGTGATATGCAAAAGCAAAAAAGATGTCGATAATGATGTGGTGAAGATGAAATTATTTCCGTCTTCTTTGCGTGATTCTACAAAAAAATGGTTTTCTTCTTTGCCTCGCAATAGTATCAATTCTTGGAATAAGTGCAAAGATGCTTTTATCACTAAGTATTTTCCGCCTACAAAAATTATTTCCCTTAGAACCCAGATCATGAATTTTAAGCAACTTGAACATGAGCATGTTGCACAATCTTGGAAAAGGATGAAAATGATGCTAAGGAATTGCCCAACTAATGGGTTAAATCTTTGGATGATCATACAATTTTTTTATGCGGGATTGAATTTTGTTTCTCGTAATATTTTAGATTCCTCCGCGAGTGGTACTTTTATGGTAATTACTTTGGGTTAATCCACCAAATTTCTTGATAATATTATGGCAAATTATTCACAATGGCATACCGAAAGAGCTCCTACTAGTAAAAAAGTTAATTCGGTTGAAGAAATTTCTTCTTTGAGTGAAAAAGTTGATGCTCTTATGAAATTGGTTGCTAGTAAAAGTGCTCTATTGATTTTAATGATATGCCTTTGACTACTTTGATTGAGCAAAATAGTGATGCCGTAGATGTGAATTTTATCTCTCAAAATAATTTCAACAATAATGCTTATAGAGGTAATTTAAATACTAGGCCTTTTCCTAGTAATTCCTCTAATAATTATGGTAATTCCTATGGAAATCCTTATTATAATAATAACAGGAACACCTCTGATCTTTAGAATAATATTAAATAATTTATCAACACGCAAAAAGTTTTCAACACTACCGTAGATGAAAAGTTGAATAAGATTGATGATTTGTCTAGAAGTGTTGATAGAATTTCCCATGATGTGGAAAATCTCAAGATGAAAATTTTTGTGCCTAAGGTTGAGGAATCAATTAAACTTCTTTATGTTTCTATGGATTAAATTAAGAAAAGAACCTCTATGCTTAGAGCTAAAAGGGACTTTTTAGAAAAAAAGTGTTTTCTAGTGATTGCTTTCATAAGAATGATGAAGATCCTAAAATGATTTGTGTTTCTTCTATTGATTCCTTGTTTAGTAATATTAAGATTGATGAAAAAGGGACTGGGGAATAGTCAAATTTAGTTAGAAGGCGTCCCTAAATTTCGGAGGGTGAAAATCTTGTTGAGAAAATTGATAAAAGTGGGTTTGAAGAGGTCAAAACTTTAACTAGTGATGTGCCCACTCCTTTGGATTACAAAGAATTTAATTATGATAGTTGCTCTTTGATTGATTGTATTTCTTTGTTGCAATCCATGATTAATTCACCCCATGCTTATGAACAAAATAAAGCTTTTACTAAACATATTGTTGTTGCTATGATGAAAACTTTAGAAGAAAAAAATGGAATTAGAAGTTTCAATTCCTAGAAAATTGCATGATGAATGGGAACCTACTATCAAAGTAAAGATTAAAAATTATGAGTGTTTTGCTTTGTGTGACTTGGGTGCTAGTGTTTCTACAATTCCGAAATCTTTACGTGATGTGCTTGGTCTTACCAATATTTAATCATGTTCTTTGAATTTGCACTTGGCGGATTCTACTATTAAAAAGCATATGGGAAGAATTAATGATGTTCTTATTCTTGCATATGGGAATTATGTTCCCATAGATTTTATTGTTCTTGACATTGATTGCAATCCGTCTTGTCCAATTATTCTTGGTAGACCGTTTTTACGCACTATCGGTGCCGTGATTGATATGAAAGAAAGCAATATTAAGTTCCAATTTCCTTTGAGGAAGGGTATGGAACACTTACCTAGAACAAGAATTATGCCACCATATGAATCAATCATGAGGGCATCTTATGGATCTCGAACCGGAGATGAGAAAATGTAGATCCTTGCTTTATGCCTAGCTAAGTGCGTAAAACTATAACGCTTGTTGGGAGACAACCCAATGAATAAAATTTATTTTTGCTTTTGCTTCCTGTTTTTGAGTGTTAGCACAATTATGCTACTGTTATGATTGTGTTTTTTTACGTTTTAATTAGTGTTTGTGCCAAGTAAAGCCATTAGGATCTTCTTGGGTGATAGTTGTTTAATCTCGCTGAAAAAACAAAAATTTTACGCTCGCAAAACTAATTTCCATTTTAACCAGAAAGCTATAAAATACCCATTCCTTTTGCAGTAGATTAATATACAAATTGCTCAGGTCGTCCTAATTTTTCAGAGTTTTTGTACTTACAGAAGTATTCGAAATATCCAGATTGCTACAAACTGTTCTGTTTTGACAGATTCTGTTTCCCTTGCGTTGTGTGCTTATTTTGATGGCTTTATGGTTTTCTGTGATGAGTTTTTTCCATAGAAAAGTTGGAATACAGTATATATAATGCAAGAACAAAATATTAATTGGTTTACTACAGTACTTATTGTAGTGATTTGTTTTCTTATACTAACGGATCTCACGAAGGCTTTTGTTGAGTTTTGTGTGATTGAAGTTTTCAAGGTGTTGGTTATCTTACGATGGATGAAGGAATAAGGAGTAAGAAGAGCCTAAGCTTGGGGATGCCTCGGCATCCCAATCTATTATCCAAAAGATAGAAAGAAACTAAGCATGGGTATGCCCCGGAGTGGCATCCCCTCTTTCTTCTAACGACCCTCGGTATTTTATTCGAAGCTATATTTTTATTCAACACATACTATGTGTTTTGCTTGGAGCGTCTTGTATGATATGAGTCTTTGCTTGTTTTAATTTTTTTTAAGTCTTGATTCCTTGCTGGACACACCTATTTGAGAGAGCCAAAATTATGTGATGACTTGTTAGAATTGATCTCTATGCTTCACTTAAATTTTTATGAGCTATGGACTTGCTCTAGTGCTTCACTTATATCTTTTTAGCACGGTGTGTTTAGTATTTTTGAAGAAATGCTCTCTTGCTTCACTTAGATTTATTTGAGAGTTAGTAAAAATTTCAAGAATTTCTCTCTCGCTTCACTTAAATTAATTTGAGAGAAAGAAAAATTATGCTCATGATCTTCACTTATATTTGTTTGAGCTTGTCAAAAGCAACACATGAAAATTAGTTCCAAAGTGATAGATATCCAAGAAGGATATAATAAAAACTTTCATGAAGATCATTGGACAAAATAAACTTGATTCTTAGTAATAGTTTTGAGAAATGATGATGTGATATGTGAGTCATCTTGATGAGTAATTATGCTTTAGTAAGAATATTGGTGTTAAGGTTTGTGATTCCCTATGCAAGCACGAAAGTGAATAATTATGCAATGAAATTATATCCTACTTATGGTGCATTATTCGGTGTTAATTATGCTTAATGCTCTCTTATGAGATTATTCATTTCTTGGTTGGTCGCTTCTCAATCTTTTGCTAGCCTTCATTTTGCACTAAGTATGATCACTACTTGTGCATCCAAAAAACTTTAAACCAGTTTTTCCACATGAGTCCACTATATCTACCTATATGCGGTATTCTTTTGCCGTTCTAAGAAAATTTGTATGTGCCATCTCTAATTTTCAAAATAAACTTCTCTTTTGTGTGTTTGTTCCGCTCGCAGAGCGGTGAGGGGTGGCTAATATTTTCCATGCTAGATGTGTTATTCTCACGATGAGTGTTTATTCACTTGTCATAGCATGAGAGTAAGGCAAAGGTATTAGGGATGCCCAGTCCCGAAATGAAAAATGAATTTACTTTATGTTGTCAAATAATAAATTCCTTGGAAAGTGTTGGTATGGAGGGCAACCGTCGATACGACTAGCAATTGAAAGTGAAAGTATGGTGGAAAAAGGAATAAACTTTATTTTCTGTTTGGGAACCGCCTATGATATATCTAGCATGGAAAGTGTTGGGAACTCTAAGTCGTTTTCGTTGGTGGGAAGGACACACCTCCCAAAATGTTTTTATCTCTAAGTTTTCGCTTTGAGCTCAGGAACCTCTACAAATCCCTACTTCCCTCTGCGAAGGGACTTTCTTTTACTTTATGCAATTTTTATTTTGAATTTGAGTCTCCATCTTCTCTTATAAATCACCAACTAGGAGACACTATGGTCGTACTTGAGCATTGGGTGTAGTTAATATGCGAGTGTGTTTCATGACTAGATCAATGATTGATCATGATGGGCTAGAGATAGCTTATTTTAGCATTGATATTTTGAAAGACATGGTTGCTTGTTGATATGCTTGAGTATTTAAGTTATCATGTCAAAACTAGACTATTGCTTCAAACAATAAAAAAGTCCAAATGTCCATGCTATAAAGAAAAGAAATATGAGATGACATGTTAGGCAGCATTCCACATCATTTTTTTTTGTTTTTATCACTTACCTACTCGAGGACGAGGAGGAGTTAAGCCCGGGGATGCTGATACGTCTCCAACATATCCATAATTTTTGATTGTTCCATGCTATTATGTTATCAATCTTGGATGTTTTATAATCATTTTATATCAATTTTGGTACTAACCTATTGACATAGTGCCAAGTGCCAGTTGCTGTTTTTGCATGTTTTTTACATCGCGGAAAATCAATACCAAACGGAGTCCAAATGCAGCAAAACTTTACGGAGATTTTTTATGGACCAGAAGACACCCAATGGGCCAAGGCAGCACCTGGGGGGTGCTCCAAGGGGAGCACAACCCACCAGGGCGCGCCTAGAGGCCCAGGTGTGCCTTGGTGGGTTGTGCCCACCTCGGGTGCCCCCAGACCGCCTCTTTGCTTTATAAATACCCCAATATTCCAGAAACCCTAGGGGAGTCGATGAAAAATCAATTCCAGCCACCGCAAAGTCCAGAACCACCAGATCCAATCTAGACACCATCACGGAGGGGTTCACCACTTCCATTGGTGCCTCTTTGATGATGCATGAGTAGTTCTTTGTAGACCTTCGGGTCTGTAGTTAGTAGCTAGATGGCTTCCTCTCTCTCGTTTAATTTTCAATACAATGGTCTCTTGGAGATCCATATGATGTAACTCTTTTTGCGGTGTGTTTGTTGGGATCGGATGAACTTTGAGTTTATGATCAGATCTATCTTTTTATATCCATGAAAGTTATTTGAGTTTCTTTGATCTCTTATATGCATGATTGCTTCTAGCCTCGTATTTCTTCTCCGATATTTGGGTTTTGTTTGGCCAACTTGATCTATTTATCTTGCAATGGGAAGAGGTGCTTTGTAGTGGGTTCGATCTTACGGTACTTGATCCCAGTGACAGAAGGGGAACAGACACGTATGTGTAAGTGCATCTAGTGCCCCTTAGTGATTTTGGTGTATTGAAGACTTATAGGTTAAGGGACTAATGCGTTTGTAAGTGTACACAGGTCTATAAGTCTATGAGGAGTTTGATATTTACAGGAAAAGTCGACCCCTAAAAATGAATATCTTCGACTGAAGATTTTGGTATTTCTGAAGACTTTCATGAAGACTTTGAAAGTGAAGAAATTGGTGTGTCCGTGAAGACTTGATATTCATGCAAGGAATATGAAGCTTGAAGACTTTTGTTTTCATAGTTTTGTTTTTCTCTTTCTTGAGTCGTAGGAAACACCATACTGTTAAAGGGGGTCGAGGAAATACTAAGGAAAAATTTCCATGTGATGCTCAACTCAAAATCTTACACCTACCAATCCCTTCGAGTGAAGCCATTGGAAATATCATACAGTTCAGTAAATTTCTTCAGTGACTGAGACGACGTTCTTCTGGTCTCTGAGGAATTTGTCCTGACTGAGGAGTTAGAATTCGCTAGTGTGGATTGCCTACACAGTGAGGAACATGATAGCCCTGAGGATTTTACTACTCAAAATTCCGACCGTTGCTGTGCTATGCGCCAGCTGTCCCAAAATATCTATCCACCTAACGGTCATATCATTGAAGGGCATTTATGTCTTATCATGTCAGGCTGCTCCCTAGGCTATAAATAGCCGCCCCCTACAACCACTAGCTGGTTGGCTGATCCGAGAGAAACTAGCACTTGTCATTTGAGAGCAACCCATCCTCTGAGGACTTTGAGCGAAAGTCATCTAGTGAGGAAAAACCAAAAACCCAAAACCCAAACACCTACAAACCCCAAGTGATTGAGCATCACTGAAGAAATTGATCTTGAGTGGATCCGACGCTTGTTACCTTTGAAGACTGTGCTTCTTCCAGACGGTTAGGCGTTATGGTCTAGAGCATCCAAGAGGAATTGTGGATCGCCGAGTGACCAAGTTTGTGAAGGTTTGGAAGTCGCCTGAAGACTTACCACAAGTGATTGGACGAGGTCTGTGTGACCTTAGTTCAAGGAGAATATGGTGAGGACTAGGTGTCCTGAGCTACGTGTTTAGGACTGGGTGTCTGGGACTGTGTGTCCTCAAGTTTAAATACTCAGCCGCTCCAACCAGACGTACAACTGAGACAGCAGTTGGAACTGGTCTACCAAATCATTGTCTTCACCAAGCTTACCGGTTCTATTTCCTCAACTCTTTCATATCCTCATAACTGTGTTGTGTGTTTGTTCATATCTGTGTTTGAAGACTTTGGCTGAAGACTTCCTCAATTTCCTCAGTTCAATTTCTTCAGTCTGTTTGTCTTGATCCTGTGATTACGCTTCCTGTACTCTGCGCCTGTCTTCATTTCATCATGATGACTATGCTTGTATTCTGTTATGTTTACTTTTGAGTACTTATTCCGCTGCTAGTAGTTCTTCGCTAAGGAATTTCCTCACCGGCAAATTACTCAGTGAAGAATTTCATAAAAATCGCCTATTCACCCCCCTCTAGTTGATATAACACACTTTCAATTGGTATCAGAGCAAGGTACTCCCTTGTTCTGTGTGATTTTGGTTTAACCGCCTAGAGTTTTAGTTATGTCGACTGCAGGTATGACGAAGGTGACATGCCCCATCTTTGACGGTCACGAGTATCCCAAGTGGAAGGCCATGATGAAGAAATGCCTCATGGCGATGAACAATGAGTTGTGGACCGTCACTGAGATTGACCTGACTGATCTGTGCAAGATGGCGGATGCTGATGACATCCGCAAGTATACTCTTCTCAACCTCATGGCGAAGGATGTCATCTGCTCCAGTCTGTCACAAAATCAGTTCAGGAATATCATGCATCTCGATCATGCGAAGCTCATCTGGGACCGTCTCTCTGAGGTCTATGAAGGTCATCGAACCTGTCATGATCCTTGGTTTGAGGACTTCAAGGAATCTCTCAAAACGATGACATTCGAACCAGAATCATCATCTTCCGCATCATGCCTTATGGCAAAAGATGCTGAGGTAACTGAATGCTACCTATCCGAGTCCAGTGATGATGAATCTGGTGATGAATTTGGATCCAGCTTGTCAAACTTGCTTCCCTTGCTACTAAACAACAAATAGCTTTGGAAAAAGCTCACTATATGCTAAACAAGAGCGATGATATGTTGGGTGAAGAAATGGATCGCACTGAAACTTTGGCTGAAAATCTTTAGAGACTTCAGTCCAAGCTTGACAAACTTCAAAGTCATCATAACACTCTCTTATCGGATCATGAGAAGCTTTCTTATGAATTTCTTCAAAGAAAGCAAGATCTTGAGAAGCTAAGAGTGAGTTATGAGGATCTTCAGAAGGAGCGCGATTCATTACTTGCTCAACAAATCAGCGCTTCTCAGGAAGAATTTGTTCCTCCATGCTTGAAGTGCATTGAACGTGAATATGCTAATTCTTCACCTAAATGTTCAAATGCTGCTAATGTTTCAAATTCTTCACATGCCTCTGCTATCACTAATTCCTCATCTGAGGACATTGCTAGTATCACTGACGATGCAGGGTTGAAGGAATTGTACATGACAGGCATGTACAAAAGCCTCAAAGGGCATCAGGCTCTTTGTGATGTGCTTAAAAAGCAGATCCTCAACAGGAACCCTAGGAAAGAGGGTATCGCCTTTGAGAGGAAACTCAATGCTGATGGTACATATTGGAAGCCTGAGCAGTACCCCAAAACTACATGGGTTGTTGCAAAGGGACCTCCAGTTGATCCATCTAGCTTATCTGGATTTGCATGTGAATCTCCTCATTCTGATGATGAGTCAATTGACTCCAACTATAAACTGTTCAAAAATTAGAATGGTGAAGTATTTGCTAGATATGTTGGCACTAACTGCAGGAACGGCTCCCCTATGAAGAAAATCTGGGTTCCCAAAAGATGCCTTGAAAATCTTCAGGTGAATGTCATCATGACGCCACCTGTGAAAAATAGGAACCCCAGATCAAATTCTTCATATGGACCAAATTCCTCATATGGATCAAAGTCCTCATATGAACATCATCGTGCTAACCCGTCCGTTTCGCAGGGAAGATCTAAGGATTATGGATATGTGCATTATTCTTCAAATCATTATGTCCATAAGTCCTCGAAGAATTTCTCTGCATACTCTTATGCTTACTCTAACCCCTCTTATGTGAAACGAAATGGACTGGCTTCTATGCCATCCTTCTCATATGGAGCTCGCAGAATGATGAACTCTTTGCCACCTCTTCAGATGTGGGTGGTGAAGAAAAAGAACTAATCTATTCTGTAGGGTCAGGTCTCCAGACGCACGTAATCGTCTGAAGAATTTGCCGGAGACCTGAGCATGCCTAATAGGACGCAGGCTAATCATGAAGAAATGAACTTTCATTTCTCACGTCCTCATATTGCTTTATCAGTTCTTTTACTTGATGAAATTGATCTGATGAATTGATGTCATATTCTTCACTGATGAAGTATATGAGTTTGTAAGCTGCACTAATTCATCTGCAGGATGATCAACCCAAAGCCACTGAGTGGGTCCTCGATAGTGGATGTACAAACCACATGACTGGTGACAAGAATCTTTTGGTGGATGCTCCATTATCTCCGTCGCATCTGAAGCATATCATCTTTGCTGACAAAGGCAAAAGTCAGGTATTGGGTCTAGGTAAGGTTGCGATTACAAAGGATCGACACATGGACAAAGTCATGCTTGTTGAGTCCTTAGGATACAACCTTATGTCTGTCTCAATGCTTTGTGATCTTGATATGGTTGTTCTCTTTGGCAAGTACCGTTGTGTTGTGGTTATGGAAGCTGACAATTCCAAAGTCTTCGAAGGCTTTAGGAGAGGAGACATGTATATTGTTGATTTCTCTACAGGACCACAACCAGCCGTGTGCTTACTTGCAAAAGCTTCAGAAGGCTGGCTCTGGCATCGACGACTTGGTCATGCAGGCATGACGAATTTGCACACGCTTGCGAAGAAGAAGCATGTCATTGGCATCGAGAATGTCAAATTCCTCAAGGATCACCTGTGCGGACCCTGTGAAGCTGGGAAGATGACCAAGGCCAAGCATCCAGCGAAGACGATCATGACCACCACTCGCCCATTTGAATTGATTCACATGGATCTCTTTGGTCCTAATCATTATTCTGCTATTTCAAATGAAGCATCTCAATAGGGCTTTGTTATTGTTGATGATTATTCTCGCTACACATGGGTACACCTTGTTACTTACAAACATGAAGTGCAGGAAGTCTTCAAACGATTTTCCTCGAGGGCTTCAACCAACTTTGGTGTGAAGATCAAGCACATCAGAAGTGACAATGGCATTGAGTTCAAGAATTCTGGTCTCGATGACTATCTTGATGAACTTGGTATTACTCATGAGTTATCTGCTCCTTACACTCCTCAGTAGAATGGCGTCGTGGAGCTCAAGAACAGGACTCTTGCTGAGATGGCTCGCACTATGCTTGATGAATACAAAACGCCTCGTCGTTTATGGACTGAGGCAATTGATACTGCGTGCCACATCATCAATAGAGTATATCTTCACAAATTCTTCAAAAAGACTGCCTATGAACTCCTCACTGATAAGAAACCCAATGTAAGTTATTTCAAAGTCTTCGGTGCTAAATGTTGGATTAGAGATCCTCATAACAACTCAAAATTTGCACCGAAAGCACATGAATGTTTTATGCTTGGTTACGAAAAGGACTCGCACACCTACAGAGTCTTCAACAACGTTCTTCACAAAGTTGTTGAAACTGTAGATGTGCGGTTCGATGAAACTAATGGCTCGCAAAGAGAGCACCTACCTACTGTGATAGATGAACCAGCACCTGAGGAAACTATCAAGTTCAAGGCTACTGAGGATGTCATTCCTACTGAAGAATCTGCTGAAGAATTCATTCCAGAACATGAAGAACGTCGAGCTAATGCACCTGAAGAAAATGCTGAAGAAAATGGTGCTGAAGAAAACACTGATCAAATTCTTCAACGGCAACTAGCTCATCCTCGCATTGCAAAAGAAGTGCAAGTTGAAAAGATCATCAATGACATCAAAGCGTCAGGTCCTCTCACACGCTCAAAAGCTTCACATTTGTCTAACTTTTGTGGGCAGTATGCTTTTGTCTCTATTACAGAGCCCACTAAGGTAGATGAAGCTTTTTTGGAGCCAGAGTGGATTCAGGCCATGCAAGAAGAATTACATCAGTTCGAGCTCAACAATGTCTGGGAACTGGTCAAATGTCCAGATCCTCGCAAGCACAATATCATCGGCACAAAGTGGATCTACTTCAACAAGCAAGATGAAAATGGCCTTGTGGTGAGGAATAAGGCACGGCTTGTAGCTCAAGGCTACACACAGGTTGAAGGAATTGATCTCGATGAAACTTTTGCACCTGTTGCTAGACTTGAGGCTATTCGCATATTACTTGCTTATGCTAACCATCATGATATCACTTTATATCAAATTGATGTGAAAAGTGCATTCCTCAATGGTAAGCTTGAGGAAGAAGTATATGTTGCTCAACCCCTAGGTTTTGAAGATCCAAAGAATCCTGACAAAGTCTTCAGACTTAACAAGGCCCTCTATGGCCTCAAGCAGGCCCCACGGGCTTGGTATGATACCTTGAAGGAACTCCTCATGAAGAAAGGCTTCAAACCCAGTTCACTCGATCCTACTCTTTTCACTAAATCTTATGATGGTGAATTGTTTGTGTGCCAAATATATGTTGATGATATTATCTTTGGCCGTACTGACCAACGTTATAGTGATGAATTTGCCTATATGATGAGTGAAGAATATCAAATGTCTATGATGGGAGAGTTGAAATTCTTCTTAGGTCTTCAAATTCGTCAACAACACAATGGCATATTCATCTCTCAAGAGAAATACCTCAAGGATGTACTGAGGAAATTCGTCATGCAAGATTGCAAAGGCGTCAAAATTCCTATGCCCAAAAATGGCCATCTGTGCACTGATGAAAATGGCATTGACTTTGATCATAAGGTATATCGCTCCATGATAGGTTCCTTATTGTACTTATGTGCATCTAGGCTAGATATAATGCTTAGTGTTTGCATGTGTGCCCGATTTCAAGCTACACCGAAGGAATCACACCATAAGGCTGTGAAGCATATTCTTTGATATCTAGCTCACACACAAACACTTGGATTATGGTACCCCAAGGGCTCGGCTTTTGATCTTGTTAGATATTCTGACTCTGACTATGCTGGTGATCGTGTGGATCGCAAGTCAACATCTGGTACATGTCATTTCCTCGGACGATCTTTGGTTTGTTGGTCCTCGAAGAAACAGAACTGCGTATCACTATCTACTGCTGAAGCTGAGTACATTGCCGCTGGTTCTTGCTGTGCCCAATTGCTATAGATGAAGCAAACTCTCAAGGACTACGGCGTCAACATGAAGAATGTGCCTCTCCTCTGTGACAATGAGAGTGCCATCAAGATTTCTCACAACCCAGTTCAGCACTCGAAGACAAAGCACATTCAGATTCGTCATCATTTTCTTCGTGATCATGTGTTGAAGGGCGACATTTCTAGTGAGCATGTGAAGACTGAAGAATAGCTAGCCGATATCTTCACAAAGCCCTTGGATGAGAAGAGATTTATCAAGTTGCGGTGTGAGCTAAATATCCTAGAATCTTCGAATGTTCTTTGAAAAGGACACTCATCCTAACACTTATGTAAAATGATGACTTAGATGTGCAACACATGAAGAAACGTTTTTCTTCAATCAATGAAGAATGACACTCTTAGTGTGAAGAAATTAATGAAGAATTTGATTCTCAGAACCCTACGATAATTGTACGCGGTGTCTGAAATCATCATTCTTATACGGTGGGTCACGCCACCACCAAAAGTTGAAATTCCTCAAATTATTCATATTCTTCAACTTTGCATAGTCACGCCACCACCAAAAGTTTATGTCCTCTACAACATTCACTTATTACTATTTCTTCAAGTTGGTTTTCTGCTAAGTGAATGTGATCGGACCCTTCCCCTCTATGCTATACTCAACCCAATCTGTTCACAAATTCTTCATGTGCGTTGTCGGTGTCAAAACCGGCGGATCTCGGGTAGGGGGTCCCGAACTGTGCGTCTAGGCCGGATGGTAACAGGAGGCAAGTGACACGAAGTTTTACCCAGGTTCGGGCCCTCTCGATGGAGGTAAAACCCTATGTCCTGCTTGATTAATATTGATGATATGGGTAGTACAAGAGTAGATCTACCACGAGATCAGAGAGGCTAAACCCTAGAAGCTAGCCTACGGTATGATTGTTGTTGTGTATGTTGTCCTACGGACTAAAACCCTCCGATTTATATAGACACCGGAGAGGGCTAGGGTTACACAAAGTCGGTTACAATGGTAGGAGATCTACATATCCGTATCGCCAAGCTTGCCTTCCACGCCAAGGAAAGTCCCTTCCGGACATGGGACGAAGTCTTCAATCTTGTATCTTCATAGCCCAGGAGTCCGGCCAAAGGTATAGTCTGGCCATCCGGACACCCCCTAATCCAGGACTCCCTCAGTAGCCCCCGAACCAGGCTTCAATGACGATGAGTCCGGCGCGCAGAATGTCTTCGGCATTGCAAGGCGGGTTCTCCTCCAAATTCCGTGCACCTGTTGAATAAAGTCTGGTTTCTTGTAGATGTTGTGCTCCTTGGCTTCTACGCCCAATAATGGCTGCTTCCCACGTGTCAAACGAATATGAAAAGTCTGAGTGTTTTTACATTCACACCCCTAGCCGCGTAAACAAGCTGACCTATTTAAGAGGACGAGGATTTAGATCCAAACCACATCTTCCCCCCTTCGCGAGTGTTCATCAGAGCGCATCCGACAAAGGTCCATTCCACCATGGCCAGCTGTCTCGACTCCTCCTCTCTCCCTTCCAACCCTCAGCCTGGATATTGGGAGAGATGCTCCATCCCGCATAGCGAGCTAGTGACGCTCCAGACCAGGGGATGTCTCCCCTGGCCTATATGGTCCCGGTTCGAGCCGGCCTTACCATCTATAATGGCGAAGAGCAAGCGGAGAGTGCCCCTAATCCCTCCAAAGGAGAGCGGGTGTGCCTCGTCCCTTATTTAATAAGGGGGCTTGGATTTCCAATCCATCCATTTCTCCGGGGCTCCTGGAGTTCTATGGCCTCCAGCTACACAATCTCACGCCTGCCTCCGTATTGCATACCGCGGGCTTTGTAGCCCTCTGCGAGTTGTTTTTGGGTATCGAGGCTCATTTCGGGCTATGGAAAAGGTAATTCTGCCTTGTGCCCCGCTCTAAGGAGGGGTCAATGTATCAAGTGGTCGGAGCCGAAGTGTGGCGCATCGCCGGGACCGGATATCTGTCCGGAACCCCAAAGAAGGCGTCCGAAGACTGGCCCTCGGAATGGTTTTATATAGAAGACGTCCCGCTGCCGGATCCTGTCCGGATCGGCCTCCCTGAATTCGACAGTGCTCCCTTAAAGAAGCGCCTAAGCTGGCGTCCACGGAGCCCTCAGAGGGAAAGTGACAAGGACATCATTTACCTGATGGGCCGAATAAGATTGATAGCCCATTCCGAACTAACCATGATCGGGATTATGGCCGAATGCATTATGCGGGGGGTGCAACCGCTTTAGTATAGAAGCCACCCCATGTGGGACTTCAACGGGGAGGACGACGCCACCCGCTACGGCCGTAAGGGGCCGGATTCAGCTGCCGCTCTACTAAAGATCTTGTCCACTTTGTATAAGGGAGAAGAGGAGGAATTTCTCCGCGTCAACCCCCAGGGTGGATTCTCTATGCACAATCCCCCAAACTGGGTAAGCGGTCGTATTTACTTGCCCATCCGTTTTGTATTCCCATTGTTAAATATTCAGTCTGACGACTTCAACGCAGGAACTGCGCCGGGCTGTTAAGGAAATAAGCAGCCCTCCTCCACAACCTGAGGACCCAGGACGGTCCCTCGACCCGGCCTCTCAAGAGGATCCGGACATATCTGTGGAGCTGATTGATGGAGTGTTCCATCAATTGAGCAAGGGCAACGCCTTGGTGGCCATTACGGCCAATTACCTAGGGCTAATCCCGGCCTCCCAGGTAACTAAGATCGAAGTCCCAGTACCCTAAATAGGTGTCCGCCCTCTCGTGTTTTCAGTTTCCTGATTACAACCGAACTTTGCAGGGGAGGTTTTTAAGGCGGAAGGCCGAACCTGCGGATACAAGCCAACGAGGGGCCGCAGGGTCCCGTGGGCAGAAAAGAAGTGCAGTACGGACCGAGGCGTTAGCGCAAAGGTATGGCGCCCCCCTTATCCCAGGTGTTATACCTTCAAGGCACATTGACACTCATGCTCTCTTCAGGACAAAGAGACCTCGCCGGACTATATCCGGAGAGGCTGCCAATCACGCCTCCACCAGCCAGGCTCCAAAGCCTGGTCCGGAGGCGGAGGCGAACGCAAGGCGCGCGCCAGACGCTCCTCCGACGGAGGATGTGGATGGGTTGTCTGCCACCAACTCTGAGGTGGAGAGTGCCATGAACCACAGGCGTCGCCGGACAATTCTTCGCGACGCTTGTTTCTCCCATGGGGCGTTAGATGCCTTCAACTCGGGAGATGCGTACCTCCATGCCGCTCAAAATGGTCTAGCCAGAGCCACAGAGCAATATGTAAAAGACATACGGGTAAGAAAATTTTGGTAATTATATATATATATATATGTATATATATATATATATATATATACCAGTAGCCCCCGAGACTTGAAACAGTTAGGATAACTGATTTAAGGATCATTTGTTATGCAGGTTCTTATAGAAAAGAATTCCCTACTGTACAAGGAGCTGGAAGAGTGCAAAGCCCAACTTGAGGCCGCACTAGCCGCGACAGGGGAGCCCAAGGAGACCCCCTCTGGTAATATACACTTCGAAAGATAAGTATTTTGCGAAGCACAGCATGGGTGCGAATCTGACAAATGAAATTGTAGATGGCACCGGATTGAATCTGGAAAGGCAACACCTCCTACGCCAGCTAAAGGCTGGTGAGAAGGTGCTGACAAAGGTGAGGCGGGAGAAGAACAATCTCCAAGATGCCAACACCAAGCTGGGCGTCGAGCTGAAAGATGTTCGTGCCCAGCTGTCAGACTCCGTGAAGGAGAATCAGCGGCTTCGGCGCGACATATTTAGTAAGTGCTTGAACGAACCTTTGAAAGAAAGTTTGGCGGGGAAGTCGACTAACAGAGCAATGTCTGTAGGTGTGCTAACAGGTCGTCCTGTAGAGGAGATGCCCGGTTCTACAGGTGACCTTCTTCCCGAGCTCTCGCAACTGCTCGATCGAGTTCGGCAAGCGATGCAAGGCGTCGCCCAGGCCCTGTGGCCATCCGTCTCCATGCCCGAAGGTCTTGGAGAGCTTGCAGAGAAGCTAAAGGGAGCACGGCGGCGCTTCCGATTGTGGAAGACATCGGCCTGCCGTCAAGGTGCTAGGGAGGCCTGGGCCATGGTGAAGACACGGTACGCAAAGGCTGACCCCAACCACATGGCCGAGGTCGGTCCTGTAGGGCCTGATGGGAAGGATATCCCTGTAAGCTTAGTATACGGCCAAGTAGAGTTGGTTGCAAAGTATTCCCAGCAGGACTGTAAATTAGACAACATGTTAGATGGTATTGAAGAGGAATACAATCAGTCAAAATGACTATGTAATTTAATTGACATTTATAATGCCTTCTAGCCGAATTGTAGATCATTTGTCATGGCCGACCTTTTCGCTTCAGCCTCAGGACCTGACGGTCCGGAGTGTGTCCGAATTCCCATGCGGTTATATAGGAACCGGGGAATGCATGGAGACCAGGCGTAGGGGTCATTAGTGCGTGAACAGACAAGTGCCCGACTAGTTATGTTATATTACATGGTTAGTAAGAAACATCTTCCAGGGAGAATAGTTCCGTTAGGGGTTCCTTTCCCTGGGAGGCATGCCCTAAGGTGCATGTCCATGCTGCAAAAAGAAACGCAGGAAAAACATCTGGGGGCGTATAGATAAAAAAAGATCATCTTTAGTTCACCGACTGAATATTCCCTTAAGAACGCTAGCTTTCGGCTTCACCCAGTCTGAGGTAGACGTCCGGCTGACCCGGCAGTAACAATCGTAGAGGTGCTCCCTTTACCACCTAGCCGAACAATCAGGAACATAGGGGTAAGCACAAGAGCCAGGCAACCCAGCTTGGCCAAAACTTAAGTCATATCGATGCATATAATGGTGAATAAAAGGTACATGCAGAAGTGTGACACATGTGTTGGGCATGAAGCCCGTATGAATAAGCTTCTGTTTAAAGAAGCCCCCAGGTTTAATGAGCGGGGATAGCGCGTCACTTTATGAGCCTTTAAAGGCTATAAGAGAGAGAGATAAGAAGAGAAATGTAAGACAGAAAATATATAAAAAATGGATAGAGGAAGGAGACGAACACAGAGTCCGGCGCTAGGCATAGAATCTTCGGAGACGGGCTGCGTTCCATGGGTTCGGCTCGAGTCGGTTATCCGATGCATCCCGCAGGCGGTACGCTCCACCAGTCAGGACTTGGTCAATTATGAAGGGACCTTCCCACTTGGGCTTGAGTTTGTCCTTTTTCTTGTCCAGTAGTCGTAGAACTAATTCGCCAACGTTGTAATTTTTGGCCCGTACTTCTCTGCTTTGGTATCTTCGAGCCTGCTGTTGATAGAATGCGGAACGGGCTTTTGCCACGTCACGCTCCTCCTCCAATGCGTCCAAGCTGTCCTGACGATCGAGCTCGGCTTCTCTTTCTTCATACATGCGCACTCGAGGTGAGTCATGAATTATGTCGCAAGGCAAAACTGCCTCTGCGCCATACACCATAAAGAATGGTGTGTATCCGGTGGTGTGATTCGGTGTGGTCCACAGCCCCCAGAGTACGGAGTCGAGCTCCTCTACCCAGTGCGTGTTAGATTCCTTGAGGGACCGCACTAATCTGGGTTTGATGCCGCTCATTATAAGACCATTTGCACGTTCGACCTGGCCGTTAGTTTGTGGGTGATAAACGGAAGCATAATCGAGCTTGATGCCCATGTTTTTGCACCAGAGTTTTACCTCGTCGGCCATTGTTGAGGAAATCGTTAACTGGTAGCTGCTCAGTTGGCTGGCGAGTAGGGGATTAATAGGCTAATCGGCAAGTTAGTCGGCCATTTAATCAATTAATCGGACGATTTATCGGTTTATCGGCTACTCGGTGACCCTACGAGTAGGGATTAATCGGCAAGTTAACTGGTTAATCGGACGAATTCTTGAACAGGGTCGTCGGCCGTGAAGTTCATGCCGTTATCAGTGACGATGCTGTGGGGGACGCCGTAACGGTGTACAACCCCGGATATAAAGTCTATCACCGGTCCGGATTCGGCCGTCTTAACGGGCTTGGCTTCTATCCATTTGGTGAACTTATCCACCATGACCAGTAAATATTTTTGCTTGTGGGTTCCGCCTTTAAGGGGTCCAACCATGTCAAGCCCCCAGACCACGAAGGGCCAAGTAATGGGGATAGTTTGGAGGGCGGTGGGTGGCATATGGCTTTGGTTTGCAAAGAGCTGGCAACCGGTGCATCGTTGGACTAAGTCCTGAGCGTCTGTCCGGGTCGTCGGCCAATAAAAGCCTGTACGGAAGGCCTTGCTTACAAGGGACCGAGCTGCAGTGTGATGACCGCCGAGTCCGGCATGAATTTCAGCTAGGAGGTTCCGTCCCTCCTCTTCGGAGATGCACCTTTGAAGGACTCCGGTAGTGCTTTTCTTATAAAGCTCTCCCTCATGGACTCTGTAGGCTTTGGATCGCCGCACTATGCAGCGTGCCTCATTGTGGTCCTCGGGGAGTTCCTGCCTAGTAAGGTAGGCGAGGAATGGTTCTGTCCACGGGGCGATGACGGCCATTATTACATGAGCTGAAGGTGTTATTTCATTGGCAGAGCCTCCGATTGTGTCAGAATGTTCGGTGTCGGGCAGTGCGGTTGGGTCCGGGCTGTTATTGTTCGGCTCCCCTTCCCATACTATGGATGGCTTGAACAACCTTTCCAAGAAGATGTTGGGGGGGGGACTACATCTCGTTTTGCGCCGATGCGTGCCAGGACATCTGCCGCCTGATTATTTTCCCGGGCTATATGGTGAAATTCAAGCCCCTCAAACCGAGCTGACATTTTTAGGACGGCGTTGCGGTAAGCTGCCATTTTTGGATCCTTGGCATCAAAGTCTCCATTTATTTGGGATATTGCGAGGTTCGAGTCCCCGCGCACCTCTAGGCGTTGAATGCCCATGGATACTGCCATCCAGAGACCATGTAAAAGGGCCTCATATTCGGCTGCATTGTTGGAGTCCGTGTACATAATCTGGAGTACGTATTGAACTGTGTCTCCTGTGGGGGACGTCAAAATGATGCCAGCCCCCAGTCCGGCCAACATCTTGGAGCCGTCGAAATGCATGATCCAATTTGAATATGTGCCGTACTCTTTAGGGAGTTCGACCTCTGTCCATTCAGCGACGAAGTCAGCCAAGACTTGTGACTTGATGGCTCGCCGTGGATTATAAGTTATGTCGAACAGGAGGAGCTCAATGGCCCATTTTGCAATCCGGCCCGTTGCGTCACGGTTGTTTATAATATCGTTAAGTGGTACTTCCGAGGCTATTGTTATTGAACACTCTTGAAAGTAGCGTCATAGCTTCCGGGATGCCATGAATACCGCGTACGCAATCTTTTGATAGTGCGGGTACCGTGATTTGCAGGGAGTGAGGACAGTGGACACATAATGGACCGGCTTTTGAAGGGGGAATTTGTGTCCGTCCGCTTCTCGTTCGACGACGAGCACTGCGCTTACAACCTGATGTGTTGCTGCAACGTATAATAGCATTGGTTCACCAATGTTTGGCGCGGCCAGGACTGGGTTTGTTGCCAGTATGGCTTTTATTTCATCGAGTCCAGCCGTGGCTGCATCCGTCCATTTGAAGTGTTCGGTGCGCCAAAGGAGGCGGTAAAGGGGTAGGGCCTTTTCTCCCAAGCGGGAGATAAAGCGGCTTAGAGCCGCCACACATCCGGTTAACTTTTGTATGTGTTTGAGGTCCTTTGGGATATCCAGTTGCGACAGAGCTCGGATCTTGGCTAGATTTGCTTCAATTCCTCTACCGGATACAATGAAGCCCAAGAGCTTTCCGGCTGGAACGCCGAAAACGCATTTTTCCGGGTTGAGCTTGATGTCGTATGTTCGGAGGTTATCAAATGTGAGCCTCAAGTCGTCTACTAGAGATTCAACATGTCTTTGTTTTGACGACCACATCATCTACATATGCCTCCACTGTTTTGCCGATCTGGCTTGCCAGACATGTCTGAATCATGCGCTAATATGTTGTGCCGGCGTTTTTGAGCCCGAAGGGCATCGTGTTGAAGCAGAATGGGCCGTATGGTGTGATAAATGCCGTTGCGGCTTGGTCTGGTTCTGCCATCTTGATTTGATGGTAGCCGGAATATGCGTCGAGGAAACACAACGAATCGTGTCCTGCGGTAGCGTCGATAATTTGATCGATGCGGGGGAGGGGGAAGGGATCCTTTGGGCAAGCCTTGTTAAGGTCTTTAAAATCAACACACAGGTGCCAGGATTTGTCCTTCTTTGGTACCATCACCAGGTTTGCTAGCCAGTCCGGATGTTTTATATCTCTGATGAATCCGGCCTCCAATAGCTTTGCTAGCTCCTCTCCCATGGCCTGTCTCTTAGGTTCGGAAAAACGCCGAAGAGCCTGTTTGACAGGTTTGATTCCTGTTTGGATATTTAAGCTGTGCTCGGCCAGCCTGCGTGGGATTCCTGGCATGTCTGAAGGGTGCCAGGCGAAAATGTCCCACTTCTCTCGTAGGAACTCTCGCAGTGCGGCGTCTACATCAGGGTTTAACTGTGCCTCGATGGAAGCTGTTTTATTGGGGTCCGTTGGATGGACTTGGAATTTGACTATTTCGTCCGCCGGTTTAAAGGAGGTGGACTTGGATCTTTTGTCCAGTACCACATCGTCCCTATTCACCGTAGAGCGCAGCACAGTCAGTTCCTTAGCCGCTAGGGCTTCGGATAGTGCCTCGAGGGCCAGTGCGGCTGTCTTGTTTTCGGCGCGGAGTGCTATGTCCGGATCACTAGCGAGAGTGATGATCCCATTAGGCCCGGGCATCTTAAGCTTCATGTACCCGTAATGGGGTATTGCTTGGAAGATTGTAAATGCTTCCCGCCCTAGCAGATCGTGATAACCGCTGTTGAATGGAGCCACATGGAACGTGACCTCTTTGGGCCTGTAATTATCCGGCGTACCGAACACCATATCTAGTGTGTTTTTTCCTGTACAGCGCGCTTCCCGACTGGGGATTATTCCTCTAAAGGTTGTGCTGCTTCGCCCAATGCGGTTCCAGTCTATTTCCATTTTTTGAAGGGTTTCCTCATAAATGAGGTTCAATCCGCTGCCGCCGTCCATGAGTACCTTGGTAAGACGAAAGCCGTCCACTATTGGACTGAGGACCAATGCGGCTGGTGCTCGGGCTGTTCGGAATTTAGGTTCATCACTGGCGTTAAAGGTAATAGCCGTGTCACTCCATGGGTTTATTGTTGCTACTTGGTAGACTTCGGCAAGGCTGCGGAGTGTCCTTTTTCGCATATTATTTGATGCGAAAGTCTCGAAGACTGCTAACACCGTATTGGTGTCTCTGGGGTGGCTTTCTGTGGCCTCCGGAATTAGGAGATTTTCGCCAATTTTGGCCACCTGCCGGAGTATCCAACATGCTCTGAGGCTGTGAGTTGGTGTGGCGTCCTCTGTACTGTGAATTTTACAGGGTCCATTAAGCCATCCTTCCAGTACGGTTCCATGCCCTGTAGAGGTCTTTTGCTTTTTAGTGCTTGACCCGGGTGTCTGGTGATGATGCACCCTTTTATTTTGGACTGGGTTTGTATTCAGGGCCGGATTGTCCCAAAATTTTATTTCGGTTTTCCAGGCGCTTTCCATCGCACAGTACTTTCGTACAATGGACGCCAAGTCAGCGAAGTGTGTAATATCACGGCGACTTATGGCGTTGAGTATTCCCTTGTCCGTGCAATTATTGCAGAAGATTGAGATTGCGTCTTCCTCGCGGCAGTCCCTTAGCCTGTTCTTAACCAGGAGGAATCTGGCCTAGTAATGATGTATTGTTTCATCGGGTTCTTGCCTGATTTTGGATACATCGCTTATGTTGGGGTGGGTGGGTGGAATCAAATCCGAAGCCTCAACCCATCTGAGGCTCAGAGGCCGAGGAATTTCTGAACTCGAAAATTTGGATTCCTGGATGTTGTCCAATGAATCCAGCCTGTTGCTTGACTCTAAGTTCAGGTCTTGAGTGATATCCTCCCCTCCGCGGGTATCCAGCTTGGAGGGATCGGGAATCCGGACATAGTGAGTCCTTAAGATAGATGAAGGGTCGCTGCACTGTCCCTCTACCACGGCAACATGATGGGTGTCTTGGGGAGAGTTAATCTCTCTCACATCGGGTTTAGGCCCAATCTGGTCGTAATCCGTGGCGACTCCCAGGGCGGCGAAGCGATCCAGGAGCTCGTTCATGGAGGAGAGCTCCATTGGATCCAACTGCTCGGCGAGTTCCGAGCTGACATGAAGATTGTTTTCGATGGCTCGAGAGGTCATCGTCGGCGCAGAAGCCGAACATGCGATCATAAGAAAACCACCTAGCCAGAGGGTTTGGCCGACAGCAAAAGCTCCCTTAGCAACGGTGCCGTCTTTAAAGATGGGGCGAGGCATCCTTCCTGATGGCGACGACACAGAGGAACTCTCAATGAAAGCACCAATGTCGGTGTCAAAAC
Organism: Triticum aestivum; assembly: GCF_018294505.1. NCBI lineage: Eukaryota > Viridiplantae > Streptophyta > Magnoliopsida > Poales > Poaceae > Triticum > Triticum aestivum. The sequence continues at coordinate 251,835,572 of NC_057812.1, forward strand.
CGACGGATCTCGGGTAGGGGGTCCTGAACTGTGCGTCTAGGCCGGATGGTAACAGGAGGCAAGGGACACGAAGTTTTACCCAGGTTCGGGCCCTCTGGATGGAGGTAAAACCCTATGTCCTGCTTGATTAATATTGATGATATGGGTAGTACAAGATTAGATCTACCACGAGATCGGAGAGGCTAAACCCTAGAAGCTAGCCTACAGTATGATTGTTGTTGTGTATGTTGTCCTACGGACTAAAACCCTCCGGTTTATATAGACACTGGAGAGGGCTAGGGTTACACAAAGTCGGTTACAATGGTAGGAGATCTACATATCTGTATCGCCAAGCTTGCCTTCCACGCCAAGGAAAGTCCCTTCCGGACATGGGACGAAGTCTTCAATCTTGTATCTTCATAGCCCAGGAGTTCGGCCAAAGGTATAACGGCCATCCGGACACCCCTAATCCAGGACTCCCTCATGCGTTCTATTTGAAACTCGTTCAAAATCTTCACTGTGTCCTTGTCAGCTGAAGAAATTGCGAAAGGAACTTTAAAACCTATCTTATCTAAATTTTCGGCTTTGCCGCTCAAATCGTTCCGCATCCAACGATACACTTATCCACTCACCCACGATCTAACATGATCTCCACCTCTCACTACGTGGGTGACACATGTCATGCGAATGAGAAGGGTCAGGGGCACGTTTGTCCAATTTCTTTGGGTGAGTAGGTTTTCACCGTGGCTATAAATACCCCTCCTTCCCTTCCTCACTTCTTTTATTCCGCTCGACCTCTCTCTCCAGCTCGAGCTTCTCAAACCCTAGCGCTGCCGCTACTTCGTCGCCGCCAGTGAGGAAGAGCTTCACTGCCTCGACCTCGTCGTCGACGTACTCGCGCCGGCCGCGGAAATCTTCACTCCGCCGCCGCCGTAGCCGTCTTCCTACGCCAAGTTAGGGCGTGGAAGATCTGCACAGACGAACTTCACATCTCCTCACTCTAGTTCGTCGTGTTCTTCGTCCAGGGTAATTAAAAGTTACTTTTACTACCCTCGTTGATTCGAATGATTATCTACAAAATCTTCAAAGGTGTTTTTTTCTTCATATCTTCACACACTGAACACCTCACAAGTCATCTGTTCTTGATTCGTTTCTCTAAGCATCATTTTTCTTCAAGATTCCTCAATTGTGTGGATCTTCGATCTATACAACTCTAGAACCTAAGACAAAGAACGCTTAGTGGAAATCTTCAAGACTCATCTGGTCAAATTCCTCAAACTTGTTCTTTTTGAAAAACCTTCTGAGAACGCATATGACCTCTCCAAATTCCTCGCAACTATACTCTGTTCATAGGTACACATGTCAGCTGCTGGATCACTAGGTTCTCATCAACTTAACTCATTTGTAGCGTTCCTCGAAGAAAAGTTGCATTCTTCTTCAGAGAATTCAATTGTTCAAATTCCTCCCTGATGACATATATGCTGGGTACTGCACACTTACTGAGGAAACCAAGAATGAGCGCAAAGTGGGCAAATAGAGGATAGAGAGGAGATGGGCAAGAGAATGGAGGGAGTACAAATATGTCACTCCTAAGTACATGAAGAAATTCGCACTCAATCCTCCATGCCCAAGAGCTCCATTGGCACCTGGCCAAATAGCAGATCCCACCAGCCTCAAGCGCGGTGAGGACTATCCTGATGAATGGGCCAAGTGCCAAACCAAGTTGGCTAAGCAAGCCAGAGAAGCAGTGAGGAAATTCACTGAAGACTCTGCTGCTGCTGCTGCCTCTACTGAGGCCTCTGCTGTCAAGCCAAAGAAGGCTATGTCTAAGAAGCCTGCGCGCAAGCCAAGTGCTTCACCAACAATGCCCTCAAGGCCAAGTTCCACAGCAATGCCCTCACGGCCAGAATCATCAAAGCCCTCACGGCCAATTCCTCATGCTGGTCCTGTTCCTCCCAAGTCCTCAGCTCCTCCTCCAAAGCCTTCAGCTGTTCCGCCTAAATCCTCAGCACCTATGCATCTCGCCTCATGACAAAGGACTACCGGCATCTCCATTGCCTCAGGTGTCTCAGCAAGTTCCTCAGCTGCACCAAGTTCCTCAGCTGGCCCCTCATTGCTGAAGACAAAGGCCACTACTGGACGAGGTCCTCGCCCAAGTCCTCAAAAGAAGAAAGTCGCTTTCCAAGTGCCGTCTGATGAAGACGAAGCTGATGATGATGAACTTACAGAAATCATCAGAGACAGGCAAGTCAGGGCCGCTAGAGCCAAAGGATCAGAGGTGCCACTGCTTTTGGATCCCAAGCTGATCCTCGACTACATTGATGATTGGCACAAGGACCCCAACACTCCCTTGCCTGACTTCAAGCTGACTCCTGGCCAGAGTCACATGCTGATCCACTTCATTCAAGAAGAAAAGTGGAAATTTGAGAAGGCTAGGCAGATCAAGAAAGCGCAGTACAAGAAAGAGCGCTATCTGAAGAAAAACGTTGTCTCTATGACAACTGAAGAACTTGTCACTATTCAGACTGAGATTAAGAAACTCAGTGATGCCTTTGAAGCATATCGCGTTGATTGGCTTGGAGACAAGGTTCGTTTTGTAAAACTTGCGGATAACTTCACTTCCAATGTTGCAGCCCCAACGCAACAGGAAATTCCTCAGGCTGAAGCATCTGCTCAACCTACTGAAGAAAATGCCAGCACCGCTGATGACAATCAGGCTGCTAAAGATAATGTGAGTTCCAGGGCTGATGACTGCATTCCAGCCGCTGAAGAAATTGCCAGGGCACCCACTAGTGGTGTGCCTGAAGAAAATCAACCAGATTCCTCAGCTACTCCTGCACCAACTCCAACTCCAATCCTTCCATCTGCATCAGATGTGAAGAAGACCAAGGCTGTAGAGCGTGTGCAGTGAAGAAAAGGAAAGCATCAGTTGCTTCAGATTCTTCAGCTCCGAAGAAAATGAAGCCTATGACAAGTTCACTTGCAAATCCGATTGATGCTGTTCCCATTTCAACCAGGCCATCAAAGGACCTTGTTCCTTTTGATGAAGAATATGTGATCCCAGCGGATCTGACGAAGAAACTCCTTCTGCTGCTTCGTCTGAACCATTGGATGAAGAAATTGAAGTGGATGCGATCCCTTCAACACCTATCATCTCCTCGCCTATGCCTCAATTCACAGCTGAAGAGGCTGGCGTTGAAGAAATGGAAGTTGAAGATGTGGACATTGGCTACTCCACACCCGTAATCAGTGATGAATTCTGGGAAAGTCAGCATCCAAACTCTCTAATGTTCACCCCTCTACAGCAAATTCCTCAGTCCCCCACACAAACTGTACACATGGGCTCTGAAGAAACTCATCCCAATGCATCTGTCCATGAGGAAAATCCAGCAACTAGCGCTGAAGAAACTGCTGCTGCTGAACAACCAAAGATGTAGAATGCCACTGAGGAGGAACCAGAAATTCCTCAGCCTGAAGAACCTGCGATTGAGATTCCTGAGGTCGTGATGCAACTCACTGACACTCCTCTGCCGAAGCCAAAGGATCCATTCTCACGCAAGCAAAAGTTCAAGGCTGATGATTTCTTCGGTGAGCACGTCTTCTTCAAAGATTACAACCCATATGACTCTGCTCGCATTAGGAAGAGGCGTTTCTAGACTGCCAGTCAAGCCAATTTCTATTCCTGAGTGCTGTTCAATAAGGAGAAGATCTTCTACCATGAGCATATTCCTCACGTGGATATGGAACCTCTACCTTGATTCGCACCAGTCCTCAGTGTTCTTCACGATGCTGGACTGCTCAACTTTTGCTCTGACATCTGCGATCGGAATGAAGAACTGATTCTTCAATTCTATGCAACACTGCACATCACCGGAGATGCTGAAGATGTGAATTCATGGGTGCTGGACTGGATGTCTAAAAACACTCACTACACTGCACCAGCCTCTGAATTGCTTCGTGCTCTACCACTCAGTCCTCCCCTTGAAGAAGCTCGCTGCATCTACAGTGAACCTGAGCTCACACATCATTACATGCAGGTGCTGATGAAGCCTTTGAAACCAGGTCAGGCACCACGAACCAAATTCCTCGTGAAGGAATTGCTGTACGTGCCCAGAACCGTCTATCGTATTCTTACGAGGACAATCAGTCCCATCAAAGGCCACGACTCATCTGATGAGGAAATTGTTGGCATCATGAAGAATATGGTATTCAACATCGTTCATGGCATTCCTGTCAATTATCACGATTTCTTCATGAGGACTATGGCCAATGTTGCACTGTCTCCGTTTGAGCTGAAGCCTTATGCACCTTGGATTATGAGATTCCTCAGGACAAGGTCTTCACTCAACTACAAAGCTGATTTCCAGAATCACCTCAGCTACTTGCCCCCAATTGAAGTCCTCAAGCAGACATATTCCTTAGTTGATGGAAAGGGCAAAGCACCAGCTGTAATAGATGAAGGCATTCATCCATTGGATGGTCAGTTTCGCAAAGCTGCATCTTATTCCACCAATGATGACTCTGCCACACATGACTCTGCCAATGCACCCAAGTCCACTCCTCAAGCCACTGCTCCGCGTGTGATGACTGACCGTGAACTTCTACTTAGTCTTCACCAGAAGGTGGATCAAAATCACAAATGGGTTAAGCATCAGTTTGGTTCACTTCTTCACAACATGACTGCCACACACAATGCAGTGAAGAAAAACCACTACTACCTCCATCAAGTCTTCGGTCGCACCTAGGCAATCCTGTCACATCTGTATGGTGAAGAAGATCTGAAGAACATGGGTCCCAAAGACGATTTTGACTGGTCTGCACCTCCACCGAAGAAATTCAAGAAGGTCCAGGTTCCTTCTCTGGTGGCCAGCTCATTTTCTTCATCGCGCGACACTAATGAACATGAAGATTTGGACGACAATGCGGCAGGCCCTACATCAACAAACGACCCCAACAACGCTGGCGCTCCTTCTTCAACATGATTATCTTCAGGGGCGTTAGTCCTCATTTTCGATCCTTTTGGTCATTCGATGACAAAGGGGGAGAAATATGAGTTAGTCTTCAAGCGGGTCTACTATATGGGCGTTTTTTTGCTAAGTTACAACTCTCGTTCTTCTGAAACTTTATTGGATCGAGTTGTAATCTTAAACCCGATGGTGCTCTGATACTTTTGATGCACTGTGCTCTGATACTCTGATGCACTATTCTGCATGCTTATTCCTCGTTAATATTATTGCACGCATGCTGAATTTCATCAGGCACCATATTTCATCATGCATTTCAAATTCTTCATATTATATGTTAAATGCGTGTATGAATTACAAGATATAGGGGGAGATCTCCATGATTCAACTCTTCAAGTGTGCATTGCTTCAAAAGCAAAATCCTCACTATGCACATCTTTAGGGGGAGTTCTTCTATATCTTGCAATCAAATTCCTCAATATCAGTAGTTACACTTCATATGTTTATCCCCGTTGAAAACTTAAATTATATTGTCATCAATCACCAAAAAGGGGGAGATTGTAAGTGCATCTAGTGCCCCTTAGTGATTTTGGTGTATTGAAGACTTATAGGTTAAGGGACTAATGCGTTTGTAAGTGTACACAGGTCTATAAGTCTATGAGGAGTTTGATATTTACAGGAAAAGTCGACCCCTAAAAATGAATATCTTCGACTGAAGATTTTGGTATTTCTGAAGACTTTCATGAAGACTTTGAAAGTGAAGAAATTGGTGTGTCCGTGAAGACTTGATATTCATGCAAGGAATATGAAGCTTGAAGACTTTCGTTTTCATAGTTTTGTTTTTCTCTTTCTTGAGTCATAGGAAACACCATACTATTAAAGGGGGTCGAGGAAATACTAAGGAAAATTTTCCATGTGATGCTCAACTCAAAATCCTACACCTACCAATCCCTTCGAGTGAAGCCATTGGAAATCTCATACAGTTCAGTCAATTTCTTTAGTGACAGAGACGAAGTTCTTCTGGTCTCTGAGGAATTTGTCCTGACTGAGGAGTTAGGAATTCATGAGTGTGGATTGCCTACACAATGAGGAACATGATAGCCCTGAGGATTTTACTACTCAAAATTCCGACCGTTGCTGTGCTATGCGCCAGCTGTCCCAAAATATCTATCCACCTAACGGTCATATCATTGAAGGGCATTTATGTCTTATCATGTCGGGCTGCTCCCTAGGCTATAAATAGCCGCCCCCTACAACCACTAGCTGGTTGGCTGCTCCGAGAGAAACTGACACTTGTCATTTGAGAGCAACCCATCCTCCGAGGACTTTGAGCGAAAATCATCAAGTGAGGAAAAACCAAAAACCCAAAACCCAAACACCTACAAACCCCAAGTGATTGAGCATCACTAAAGAAATTGATCCTGAGTGGATCCGACGCTTGTTACCTTTGAAGACTGTGCTTCTTTCAGACGGTTAGGCGTCATGGTCTAGAGCATCCAAGAGGAATTGTGGATCGCCAAGTGACCAAGTTTGTGAAGGTTTGGAAGTCGCTTGGAGACTTACCACGAGTGATTGGACGAGGTCTGTGTGACCTTAGTTCAAGGAGAATACGGTGAGGACTAGGTGTCCTGAGCTGCGTGTTCAGGACTGGGTGTCCGGGACTGTGTGTCCTCGAGTTTAAATACTCAACCGCTCCAACCAGACATACAACTGAGACAACAGTTGGAACTGGTCTACCAAATCATTGTCTTCACCAAGCTTACTGGTTCTATTTCCTCAACTCTTTCATATCCTCGTAACTGTGTTGTGTGTTTGTTCATATCTGTATTTGAAGACTTTGACTGAAGACTTCCTCAATTTCCTCAGTTCAATTTCTTCAGTCTGTTTGTCTTCATCCTGTGTTATCCTGTGATTACACTTCCTATACTCTGCGCCTGTCTTCATTTCATCATGATGACTATGCTTGTATTCTGTTATGTTTACTTTTGAGTACTTATTCCGCTGCTAGTAGTTCTTCGCTAATGAATTTCCTCACCGGCAAATTCCTCAGTGAAGAATTTCATAAAAATCGCCTATTCACCCCCCTCTAGTCGATATAACGCACTTTCAGTATGTATCGTTGCTACTAAGGATAATACGATGGGGTCTATCTCTACATAGATAGATCTTGTCTACATCATGTCATCGTTCTTATTGCATTACTCCGTTTCCCCATGAACTTAATACACTAGATGCATGCTGGATAGTGGTCGATGTGTGGAGTAATAGTAGTAGATGCATGCAGGAGTCGGTCTACTAATCTTGGACGTGATGCCTATGTAATGATCATTGCCGTCATGCGTATTTGAAGTTCTATCAATTGCCTAATAGTAATTTGTTTACCCACCATTTGCTCTTTTTCTCGAGAGAAGCCACTAGTGAAACCTACGGCCCCCGGGTCTCTTTCTCATATTATTTGCCTTTGCGATCTATTTTATTTGCCATTTATTTTCAGATCTACTAAACCAAAAATACAAAAAATACCTTGCTGCAATTTATTTTATTTGGCGTTCGTTCTATCAATATTTACAACTCTCTAACGTCTGTTTGCCAATTTCTGGAGCCGTTACCCGAAAGGGATTGACAACCCCTTTTACACGTCGGGTTGCGAGTATTTGTTATTTGTGTGTAGGTGATATTTATGTTGTGTTGCTTGGTCTCCTACTGGTTCGATAACCTTGGTTTCATATCTGAGGGAAATACCTACCGCCGCTGTGCTGCATCATCCCTTCCTCTTTGGGGAAATACCGACGTAGCTTCAAGCCGCATCAGTCTTCTGTAATCAGATCATAGAAAAACCCCTTTGCAATATCTTTGATTTCTTCTTCATTGTTCGTTAACTGACCATTATCCTTTCAAAGTTTATTGATCCTATTCTTTCTGGCACGCCACGAGGCCCTTTGCTGAAAATATTTGGTGTTTTGGCCGCCCTCACGACGCCAAGTTACTCTACTTCTCTGAAGGTAAAGGAGCTCTTCCCGCAATAACAATTCATCCATTTTTGCTAATATGATCTTTATTTCCTGCTCATTTGTGTTATAGTCCTTCATCAGATCCGCTAGTTTTCGTCTACACTTGGCTATTTCTTTTGTAATAGAACCAATAGATTGGTTTCTCCAGGCTTTAAGAACTTCCATGATACAATCCACCTTCTCTATTAGGTGCTTGAGGTCTCGGACAGGGGCATGACGGTTCCAGGCATTCTCAATTATCTCAGCCAAGGCTTCCGCTCTCTCCCACATCACTTTGTAGCGACCTTTTTCCTTTTTATTCTCCTAATTTGCCAACCGATTCTAATAGCTGACATGGAATCTAGAAGTCAACCTATTCTAATAGCTGACATGGAATCGGGATGCCATGCCGAGAAGGAGAGATCCATGGATGCTATTGGGGATATTGACGAGAATTGGTTCAATTTGAGGTAATATCACCGGAAGTTACAGAACTTGCGTTTGATGTTCAGTTTGGTGCTGGAATTTTAAAAATACGAAATTGCAGTAACTTTTTTTGCATCGAATTTTTTTGAGGGATTTTTTTGAGATAGCAAACCGCTCATGTGAAAATTAAGTTGACTCAAGCGTGCACATATGGTCATAAAATACATATGCAGATGTATCCATGTTTATGGCCCACCTGTTAGTGAGTGGAAACACTCCGATGGCGCATTTTTACATAAAACACCCTTGTGTTATTTATATTCAGGAAAAAGCTACCAAAATTAACGCCAATGATGTCTGATGTCAAACTAGCGACCTACGTTTAACAGGCGAGCCAGCATAGCCACTCCACCAATTTTGTTCACATGTTTATTGTGGATAAAAAATTAATATGTATTGAACGATGGCCCATAATGTTATTTCAGAATAAAAATTAACACAAAAGGAGTAGACGCCATGTCTCGTACCAATAACCAGAGCCTAGAAAAGAAGTAGAACATGCACATTTACATGTTCAAATATGGATGCTAAGGAAACTTTTTTTTGAGACAATCACGTGAAGCTTTATTTAACTCGGACCAATGTTCAAAGGTACAAAAAAGAGATTAACCGGGTTGCCTAACCAAACATGAAGGCCAACCCCTAACTTTAACACATGCTTCGCTAGATTGTGAGCCTCGAAATCCGAGCTCCTAAACTCGTGACCAAAAGTGCAAGAAGTAAAAGAACTACTATGGTCTATGATTTCATGTAAGATAGCACCGTAGCTAGCCAGAGTTCTTTGCTTGATGTCATCCACTATAACCTTGCAATCCGAGGCAATATGAATCCTGCGGAGGTTGAGATCTTCAGCAAGGGCTAGAGCCTCTTGAACTGCTAAAGCTTCAAGAGTTGACGGGTCACTGATTCCCTTGATAGCAATAGTTGATTCTCCCTAGAATAGGCCAGATTGATCCAGGCATATTGTAGCAATAGCTCCACATCCTCGGTTGGGTCCGACCACCGCATCAACATTTATTTTAGCACACATACTCGGCGGCGGGATCCAGTGTGTAGGCCTGACCGTTGGAGGCTTCACTTGGGCATTCCTCGCCCCTGCAATGATCTGTAAGTCGGCCATGTATGCTTGGATGAAATGATTAGTTTCTCGAGGGCTCTGAAAAACATCCTCATAAATAGCCTTTTGCCTAGCTCTCTAAACGGCCCAAAGTGTGACCATAAGAAGCACAAAATCCTTTTGAGGTAGTTGATCATGCATCACAAATAGCCAGTTTTTTGCATTAGGGTCCGTGTTCACGCTCAAGTGTTGTACCAACTCCTCTTCAGAAAGCGCCCATATGCACCTCGACATAGTACACTCTAAGAGATCATGCCTCCATGAATCTTCCCTCCCACACAGCACACATAGGTGGGTGTCAGACATATGGCCATGGTGTAGCAGGCCCGCCGTCGGCATTGAATGCCTTGCAAGGCGCCATAGGAATACCTTGAGTTTTAGACGGGACCTTGATGTGCCATAGCATAGTCCAATCGTTGCCGTTCAAGCTCAACGTGGAGCCCCCCAGATTTTCTTTTAGCCAATTCCCTCTGCGTTCCTTCACGTTCAACACCATCCAGTATGCAAACTTGACAAAAAATTTGTCGTCCCTCTCGACAGCCCATGCCCAAAAATTGTCAATAGTTCTAGTACATATAGGTATTGCCATAATAGCATCAGCATTAAACAGGATGAAACTGGCCCGAATTAGCTCTTCCCTCCATGACGCGCGTGGTCATATCGATAAGTTCAGATACCATCTAAGGTGGATTGGGCGTTAGAGCTGTTATCAGCCTCAAAGGTCCAGTCCTCTGTAGCCAGTTAGACCTCCATATTTGTGTTGTTTTTCCATCCCTAATGCGTCTAATGATGCCTTGCTTTAATATGTATCTCCCGTCAAGCACAACTCTCCATATTTGAGATGGATGGTTGCCTAGTTCTGCTTCCAAAAAACACATGTTTAGGAAATATGTCGTCTTCAAAATCCTTGCACTAAGAGAATTTGGTTCAGCAACCAACCTCCAAGCCTGACGAGCTAGCAATTCAAGATTGAAGATCTCCATGTCCTTAAAGCCCATCCCGCCGAGATGCTTTGGCTTTGTCATGACGTCCCATGAGACCCAAGATGGCTTCCTCTTTCCATGTTTACTCCCCCACCAGAACTGCCGGATAATGGAGGGGGTATTTTCACATAGACCTCATGGTAAATGGAAACATGCCATAGAGTAAACCGGGATGGCTTGAGCCACTGCTTTAATAAACACTTCTTTTCCTGCCGCTGAAAGAAGTTTTTCCATCCATCCTCTAACCTTTTCCCAAATTCTTAAGAAAATATGCCCTAGAGGCAATAATAAAGTTGTTGTTTTATATTTCCTTATCCATGATAAAGGTTTATTATTCATGCTAGAATTGTATTGATAGGAAACTTAAATACATGTGTGAATACATAAACAAATACCGTGTCCCTAGTAAGCCTCTACTAGACTAGCTCGTTGATCAAAGATGGTTAAGGTTTCCTAACCATAGACTTGTGTTGTCATTTGATAATGGGATCACATCATTAGGAGAATGATGTGATAGACAAGACCCATCCGTTAGCTTAGCATATTGATCATTCATTTTATTGCTATTGCTTTCTTCATGTCAAATACTATTCCTTCGACCATGAGATTATGCAACTCCCGGATACCAGAGGAATAACTTGCGTGCTATCAAACGTCACAATGTAACTGAGTGATCATAAAGATGCTCTACAGGTATCTTCGAAGGTGTTTGTTGAGTTGGCATAGATTGAGATTAGGATTTGTCACTCCGAGTATCGGAGAGGTATCTCTGGGCCCTCTCGATAATACACATCATAATAAGCTTGCAAGAAAATGACTAAGGAGTTAGTTACGAGATGATGTATTGTGGAACAAGTAAAGAGACTTGCCGGTAATGAGATTGAACTAGGTATGAAGATACCAACGATCGAATCTCGGGCAAGTAACATACCGATGGACAAAGGGAATTGCATATGTTGTCATAACGGTTCGACTGATAAAGATCTTCATAGAATATGTAGGAACCAATATGGGCATCCAGGTTCCGCTATTGGTTATTGGCCGGAGAGGTGTCTCGGTCATGTCTACATAGTTCTCGAACCCGTAGGGTCCGCACACTTAACGTTCATTGACGATATAGTGTTATATGAGTTATATGATTTGGTGACCGAATGCTGTTTAGTCCCGGATGAGATCACGGACATGACGAGGAGTCTCGAAATGGTCAAGAGTTAAATATTGATATATAGGACGAAGGTATTCGGACACCAGAAGTGTTTCGTAGTGTACCGGATAGTCATCGGAGTACCGGAGGGGTACCGGTCACCCCCAGGAGGATAGTGGGCCTATTGGGCCACAAGAGGGGAGCACACCAGCCCACAAGGGGCTGGCGCACCCCCCATGGCAACCGCCCAATTGGGTGAAAGGAAAGGGGGGATTCGGCCTGCCCCTTCCTTCCCTCTTCCCCCTTTCTTTCCCCCCTCCCAGAAATATGGCAGTGGGCATGACCAAGGGCAGGAGCCCAAGTAGGATTGAGATCTACTTGGGGCGCCCCTTGGCCTCTGCCCTTTGCCTCCCACCTATATATATGTGGGAGGGGGCGCTTAGCACACCCAGAACAATTGCTTAGCCGTGTGCGGCGCCCCCCTCCATCGTTTAGACCCTCGGTCATATTTTAGTAGTGCTTAGGCGAAGCCCTGGAGCGATCACTGCACTATGACCGTCACCATGCTGTCGTGCTACTGAAACTCATCCAATATGTCACCGTCTTACTGGATCAAGAAGGAGGAGGACGTCACCGAGCTGAATGTGTGCTGAACGCGGAGGTGCCGTACGTTCGGTACTTGATCGGTTGGTGTCGGTGTCAAAACCGGCGGATCTCGGGTAGGGGGTCCCGAACTGTGCGTCTAGGCGGATGGTAACAGGAGGCAGGGGACACGATGTTTTGCCCAGGTTCAGGCCCTCTTGATGGAGGTAAAACCCTACGTCCCGCTTGATTGTTCTTGATAATATGAGTAGTACAAGAGTTGATCTACCACGAGATCGGAGAGGCTAAACCCTAAAAGCTAGCCTATGGTATGATTGTATGTCATCCTTCGGACTAAACCCTCCGGTTTATATAGACACCGGAGGGGGCTAGGGTTACATAGAGTCGGTTACAAGGAAGGAGATCTACATATCCGTATTGCCAAGCTTGCCTTCCACGCCAAGGAGAGTCCCATCCGGACACGGGACGAAGTCTTTAATCTTGTATCTTCATAGTCCAACAGTCCGGCCAAAGGATATAGTCCAGCTGTCTGGATACCCCCTAATCCAAGACTCCCTCAGTAGCCCCTGAACCAGGCTTCAATGACGATGAGTCTGCGCGTAGATTGTCTTCGGCATTGCAAGGCGGGTTCCTCCTACGAATACTTCATAGAAGATTTTGAACACGAGGATCGTGTCCGGCTCTGCAAAACAAATTCCACATACCACCGTAGAGAGAATAATATTTCTACAAATCTGATATGCTGACGTACCCCATAGCGTGGCATCACACCACAGCCAGGTCTTTATTCGATTCGTTTTTCATAACCTATCTCAGTGTGTTTCGCGAGGCGGTTTCCTTGGAACGTCTTGTCAAAGCAGAGATCGTGTCCCCTTATTACGGGATTGCCATCAATACGGACGTGGGTAACCCAAACGCGCCATCAATTACGGCGCTTGGGGGATAAGCGAGTTTTACCAGGCTGGTGGGGGCGCATAGTTTCTTCCGCCCTTATAAAGGGATAAGGGTTCACCTTTTTTTACCCACGCCTTCTTCCTTCTTGCTCATCCATTCTCGCGTACTCGAGCTCCAGCGCCCAAGTCCACATCCTTCTCCTCAACCCTCTCCAAACATGTCCGGAGCGGGAGGCAAGTGGATGGTCTCCTCCGTCATGGAGAGAGACATCAAAAAGCTGTGCGGGGCCAGATACTTAGCCGCGGATATCGCGCACCGACTGCCAGCCGTGGGGCAGATTGTCCCTACCCCGGAACCTCACGAAAGGGTGGTTTTCCTCACCCACTTCGTTCGCGGACTAGGGTTTCCCCTCCATCCATTCGTCTGCGGCCTTATGTTCTATTATGGGCTGGACTTTCATGATCTGGCCCCGAATTTCATCCTCAACATCTCGGTGTCCATCGTCGTGTGTGAGGCTTTCCTCCGCATCCGGCCCCACTTCGGCCTATGGCTGAAGACCTTCAATATCAAGCCGAAGGTAGTAGGCGGCCAACAAGCAAAATGCGGCGGAGCCATGGTGGGCAAAATGCCCAACGTTACGTGGCTCGAGGGCTCCTTCGTGGAGACCATAAAGGGGTGGCAATCAGGGTGGTTCTATATCACCGAGCCACACGACACCAACTGGGTGGCGGCCCCCAAGTTTCGATCCGGAATCCCCACGCGGCTCACTTCCTGGAAGGAGAAGGGCCTATCCTGGGGTTCATCGGAGGAGCTGGACGGACTCCAGAAGTGTATCCAGAACATGATAAGCAAGAAACTTAAGCTTGTCAACATAGTCCAGGTCATGCTCTTCCGTCGGATCCTCTCGTGTCAACAACGGGCTTTCAAATTATGGGAGTTCGACCCGGCCCAGCACCTGACTCTATGCGAGCTCTTCGACACGACACATAAGGACGTCTGGAAGGTGCTGTTCAAGGGCGCCGAGGTCCCTCCTTCTCTTACCGAGGACCGCGGGCTAAGCACGAAGCGCCCTGTGAATCCGGTAAGTTCTGTACATTTGGTAGGGTATTTATTTCCCATAGCTTAACCATGTGCGGGGTCTGAGCTCCCATGCCTTTGACAGGACTGGGTGGAGACGTCGGAGCGGATTAACTATCCGGCTCCTCTGCCCGAAGACCCTGCGGACGCTCTCCTGACGGAGATGCGGACTTCGGCTCCTTATGAGGTGCCGGAGAAGACCAAGAAGAAGGCCAAGGGAACCCGAAAGAGTTCCCGGCGCCAGGTGGTATCAAACTCATCGTCCGATAACTCCAAGACGCCCTCCTCCCGTGAGAACGAGGAGGAGGAAGATGAAGATTCTCCCCCTCCAGCCGGGGAGACAAGAAAAGGAAGGCCGCCCCAATCGGGGAGGCCGAAGGGTCCAAGAAGGGAAGGACTCTCCTTCCGGACTGTTCTACCACCGCAGCCGACGGCGAAGACGAGTGGTTACTCAGGGCCAAGCCCCTGGCGAAGTCATAAGTATTCGGATACCAGAGTAACTCATAGAAAACTTTTATCGCACTGCTCCTCCTAATGTCAAATATGAGCATGTAGTCCTCCCCGAGCCGTATCAACGTATCCTTGTCGGACGGTTCCTTGGACTCGTCGGATATGGATAGCGATCCACTTCCATCCGCCTCCTCTCCTCGCCTTACAGACAATGTCGAGGTATTGTCTCAAGGGGCATCGAACCGATGGGAGGTAGACCTGGAGGCGCCTCTAGTCGACCTTCCGGACTCCAGGTGCGACGGGAGCAAGGCTCCGAGGGGCTCCAAGTTTGGCGCTCAGCCGAACACCGCGCCGGAACCTTCAGTGGTTACGGAGCCGGCGACCTCTGTCCATCCAGAGGCGCCGGACAACCTGCTGGGAGCACTTCGAGGCACTTCCATCGATGAAGAGCACCGCACTATTATGAGTGTGGTGATCAAGAAGGTTCAGTCCGCCAAGAGCGGACTGACTAAAGCCTGTGCCAGCCTTCTAACAGGCTTTGAGGTAAGTATTTAAAATGTAGGAAAATATTACCGCATAGACAGTAGCCCCTGATGCTCTGTTTGGTGTTCACAAAGAAAAGCCGAATAGAGGATCAAATAATATCTGCAGGAGTCTAACATAAGTATGTCTGTATGCGTATGCAGGCTTCACTGCTGACCTCTGCCGCATTGACTGCGGAGGTCGCCGCACTGAAGCAGAACCTCGAGCAGTCCGAGGGAGAGCTCGGCCTTGCCAAGAGGCAGCTCAAGGAGAACAAAGGTAAGTAACACCTTGTCTATATATAAAAGAGAAAGATGTGGTTGCAAAATGACAGGATCATCATGGATGTGCCAGGGGCCACGACCGAAGTGGCGACCCTGAAGCAAGCGCTGTCCGAGGCCGAAAACAAAGCGGCCAAGGAGCGCACCGAGCGGGAGAAACAAGAGGCACGGGTGGGCGAGGTGTAGCAAGAGCTCCAGGCACTCGTGAAGAAGCACGAGGCTTTGGAGCTTGACTTGAAGACGTGAGAGTCCGAGCTTGCCGCGGCCCTCGAGAGCACAAAGCATGCCAAGGCTGAAGCCCAAAAGGCCCTCCAGAAAATTGAGGCGATGAGCAAGATAGCGGCGGGTAAGGCATTCATTATGCAAAGCAAGCATGTGAAAGTAAATTACTTATTACTTACCCAAGTCCGGAGCTCTCAAGGAGCATTCGCAGATTTGCCTCGCAGCGTGTCAGATGCCGCAAAGTACTATCGGGCCGAGGAGGGAAGCTTGACGGAGAAGTTGTTCCGGTCTTAGTATACTGGGACCGAACACCCGATGCCTCAGCTGAAGCAACTGGTCGAGCTGCACAAGGCGGCCAAACAGGCCATGAGGGTCCTTATAGTCCGGATGTGGCCTGGCGACTCCCTTCCCAACAGCTACTTCGGCCTGGTGAGGCGGCTTGTGGATGCCTGCCCCCGGCTGGAAGTCATAAAGCGATCCATCTGCATCGAAGGTGCACGCCGGGCTTTAGCCTGTGCGAAGGTGCACTGGGCCAAGATGGACGCCGGGAAGCTGGTGAAGGAGGGGCCACCACAGGGCAAGGAGCATCGCCACCCTGAAATGTATTATGAGGGTGTCCTGAAGGGTGCCCGTCTTGTGGCGGACGATTGTGCGAAAGATGTAATTTTTGAATGAACTTGCTCGTCTGATCCTGTATTATGAAAACTTGTTCATGTGCGCTATGCAACGCTTGTTTGAATTTAAAATATTACCTTCTGTGCGGCTGTTTATCAAATCTGAGAGATGGCCAGTCATCGGCTTCTGCCCCCATGCCACGAGTGCTGGGGTGTTCGGGATAAATCTGAGCACTCTTTTTCCCATTGTTGGGTCCTTCGAGGGAGGTGCTCAACACAGCGAACAAGGCAATCAGACTATAATGCTTTATCACTCTCACTTAGCCATAGAAGTCTACAATTTTAAATTTTGGCGAAGCCCCTAGTATTCGGGAGGCCGAATTCGGGGCGCTATACACGCCTTTAAGCCGGACAAAGCTGACTCCTTGCTCTAAGCGGCATAAGTCTTTAGGGACTCGAGACCTCTCGAACAGCGACCAGGTCTCGCCTTATCATGACAGTCAGTTTTAGCTTTCTCTACCGAGGTGCTTAGCCCAGATGAACCGGGGCACAATCGCAGTAGTTCTCCCAGTGCTACCTTAGCCGATATAGCGAAACGTAAGGTACCAAAACATGGGAGCCGGGCAAACCCAACTATTGACCCAAGACATGATTCGGAGCTGATGCATATAATGCTATAAGTTCGGGGTGCCGCACTGTCGAAAGTGTTCGGACTTCTCACACCGCATTATGGGGTACGCTTAAGCCCCTGGCGTATTGGCCGTACCAGAGTGTACGGGTGCTGAATGTCATGAATGAACATATATATAAAAAAGAATAGAGAATGCTATAATAGACTAGTGCTATGCATTGTTTATTCAAAAAAGGTGCGTCGAAGCAGAATGATACAATTAGTGCGATAAGCAAAAAGGTAGGACTATTTGACATGTCCCCTCCAAGGGCAAGCTGAGGAATGGTATTTAAAGCATGTATTTCACTCGTTATCAAATACCACCTGGGAATTCCATGGTGGGACGTAGCTTTCTGCCTCCTTGGTTGTTGTATCGTGTGTCCGGCAATCGTACTGCCGGACGGGGTTTCCAAAGAGTTAAGTCCTGAAAGAGAGAAAAAATATCAAAGCGGGAAGCCCCTAGTGCGGTTGAGCCGTGTCTTGGGGCATGTCGTAGTCGTGCCCCCCTCCCCGCCTGTGCCCATGGTATTTACAATGCATAATTATGTACGCGTGGCACAGATTTCGCTGTTTGGCTGGTACTGGGGTGGGGGCCGCATTGCTATGTGATCTCGGAATGTGCCAGGCGGTCTTGTTGCCGATTACTCTAGGCGCGCTTGAAGGTGTCTGGGTCTTTAATCGCCGAACTGGTGGATTGCCTTAAGAGGCTGTTTTGCGCTTCTGCTGCGAGGGCCGCAGTGTGCTCCTCCGTGCGGAGGGAGCGCTGTGTGTTTCCATTGACTGTGATGACCCCCAAGGTCCTGGCATCTTGAGCTTGAGATATGCATAGTGCGGTACTGCGTTGAATCTCGCAAATGCGGTTTGCCCGAGCAGTGCATGATAGCCACTGTGGAACGGGACTATATTGAAAATTAACTCCTCGCTTCGGAAGTTATCCGGGGATCCGAAGACCACTTCCAGTGTGACTGAGCCTGTACAATGGGCCTCTACACCTGGTATGACGGCTTTGAAGGTCGTTTTTGTGGGTATGATCCTTGAGGGGTCTATACCCATTTTGCGCACTGTGTCCTGATAAAGCAGGTTCAGGCTGCTGCCGCCGTCCATAAGGACTCGAGTGAGGTGAAATCCGTCGATGATTGGGTCTAGGACCAGTGCGGCGAATCCGCCATGACGGATACTAGTGGGATGGTCCCTGCAATCGAAGGTGATCGGACAGGAGGACCATGAGTTGAACTTTGGGGCGACTGGCTCCAACGCATATACATCCCTTAACGCACGCTTCCGCTCCCTCTTGGGGATGTGGGTTGCGTATATCATGTTCACCATCCGCACTTGTGGGGGGAACCTCTTCTGTCCTCCGGTGTTCGGCTGCCGGGGCTCTTCCTCATCATCGCTATGTAGCCCCTTATCTTTGTTTTCGGCGTTTAACTTGCCGGCCTGCTTGAACACCCAACATTCCCTGTTGGTGTGGTTGGCTGGCTTGTCGGGGGTGCCATGTATTTGGCACGAGCGATTGAGTATACGGTCCAAACTGGACGGGCCCGAAGTGCTTCTTTTGAATGGCTTTTTCCGTTGGCCGGGTTTAGAGCCTCTGAATCCGGCATTGACTGCCGTATCCTCGGTATTGTCGCTGTTGACGCGACGCTTATGTTTGTTGCGACGTGACTTGCCATTGCTATCCTTGGTATCTGAAGTACCGTGGTTCTTTGATATGTTATTGCTGCGAGCCAGCCAACTGTCTTCTCCCGCACAAAAGCGGGTCATGAGTGTCGTGAGTGCTGCCATAGATTTCGGCTTTTCCTGGCCAAGGTGTCGGGCGAGCCACTCGTCGTGGATGTTGTGCTTGAAAGCTGCTAGGGCCTCTGCATCCGGACAATCGACGATTTGATTTTTCTTTGTTAGGAACCGTGTCTAGAATTGCTTGGCCGATTCCTCTGGCTGCTGAATTATGTGGCTCAAGTCATCAGCATCTGGTGGTCGCACATAAGTGCCCTGGAAGTTGTCGAGGAATGCGGCTTCCAGATCTTCCCAACAGCCAATGGATTCTGCTGGCAGACTGTTGAGCCAATGCCGAGCTGGTCCTTTGAGCTTGAGTGGGAGGTATTTGATGGCGTGTAGATCGTCACCGTGGGCCATGTGGATGTGCAGGAGGAAGTCCTCGATCCATACCGCAGGATCTGTTGTGCCGTCGTATGATTCGATATTTACAGGTTTGAAACCTTCTGGGATTTGGTGATCCATTACTTCGTCTGTGAAGCATATGGGGTGTGCGGCGCCTCTGTAGTGGGCTATGTCGCGACACAACTCGAATGAGTCTTGTCCGCTGTGTTCGGCCCGGCCGGATTTACTTTTACTGTATCCGGCGTGACGGTTATCATCTTGTGTAATGGCGCGCCCTCGTGATCCGTAGATCTATCTTGCGTGTTTTGCTTTGTTCTCCAATACGTCTCGTAGGTCTAGCGTGTTTCCCCGTGCCTTGTCATTTTTATTTGAGTGACGTCGGGGTGCGGGCTGAGTTTTTGGCTAAAATGCCTCTCTGTCGCAGCCACGAGGTGGCCGATCAACCGCGTCATATGCTAGGATGTAGGTTTTAATGCTTCCTCCTCCAGTTGGGTCCTGCGCTTTGGGTAACTCTTGGAGGGGCGTTCGAGTTCATATTCCTCGGCCGCAAGGACTTCAGTCCATTTGTCAGCTAGCAAATCTTGATCAGCTTGAAGCTGCTGCTGCTTTTTCTTAAGGCTATTTTCCGTGGCTATAAGCCGGCACTTGAAGCGCTCTTGTTCGACGGGATCCTCAGGCACGACAAATTCGTCGTCGTCGAGGCTTGCCTCGTCTTCGAAGGGAGGCATGTAATTATCATCCTCCACCTCTCCGTCTGCCGCTCTCTCGGGAGGGCTGGTTTCTCCATCCTCCTGCTCTTAATCTTGCTGGAGGGGATTGTTGTTGTCTTCGGCACTGTTCGGAGTGCTATTATCTCCGGTGCCAGTATCACTGCTTTTGCCTTGGCGGGACTTAGAGCGGTGCCGCTGACGCTGACACTTGGGTTGCTTCTTGGAGGGGTCATCCTCCGCTGTCTCATCGCCATTGCCTTCTTTGGGTGTGTCCACCATGTATATATCATATGATGAGGTGGCTGTCCAGTGCCCTGTGGGCAGTGGTTCCTCTTTGTCTCCCGCATCGTCGTCCATATCATCGATGTCTTCGGAGTTGAAGTCGAGCATGTCGGTCAAATTGTCGATAGTGGCTACTAAGTGGATGGTGGGTGGGCGGCGAATTTCTTTGTCATCCGCATCCCAATCCTGCCAAACATAGTTCGGCCAGGACTCTCCTGATAGGGAGAGAGACCTTAATGAGTTCAGTATGTCACCGAAGGGCGAGTGCTGAAAGGTATCTGCGGATGTGAACTCCATGATCGGCGCCCAGTTGGGTTCGATAGGCACGGGCGTAGGCGGTTCGGAGTCCGTGGCCGGGGAAGAATCCGGCAGTTCGGCGTCACGGCTCCCATGAAGGGTAAGGTCGATACTCAGCTCGATCGCCGCTGAGAATACGACCTCCATGGCGGGGTCTATCCACCCGTCCATGGATGGCGCAATTGGCTCCGAATTGAGGGTTGGAGCAGTTGCCGGTGCGGTCTCCTGAACACTGTCCGATGGTAGAGCTAAATCATGCTCATCGTGACCGTGCGACACACTCGACAGGGGCTCGAATCGGGAGAAGATCAAGTCTCCGCGGATGTTGGCCATGTAGTTTAAGCTTCCAAACCTGACCTGGTGGCCAGGGGCGTAACTCTCGATCTGCTCCAGATGGCCAACCGAGTTGGCCCGCAGTGCGAAGCCGCCGAATACAAAGATCTGTCCGGGGAGAAAAGTCTCACCCTGGACTGCATCGCTATCGATGATCGAAGGAGCCATCAAGCCTAACGGTGACGACACAGAGGAACTCTCAATGAAAGCACCAATGTCGGTGTCAAAACAGGCGGATCTCAGGTAGGGGGTCCCGAACTATGCGTCTAGGCGGATGGTAATAGGAGGCAGGGGACACGATGTTTTACCCAGGTTCGGGCCCTCTTGATGGAGGTAAAACCCTACGTCCTGCTTGATTGTTCTTGATAATATGAGTAGTACAAGAGTTGATCTACCACGAGATCAGAGAGGCTAAACCCTAAAAGCTAGCCTATGGTATGATTGTATGTTGTCCTTCGGACTAAACCCTCCGGTTTATATAGACACCGGAGGGGGCTAGGGTTACACAGAGTCGGTTAAAAGGAAGGAGATCTACATATCCGTATTGCCAAGCTTGCCTTCCACGCCAAGGAGAGTCCCATCCGGACGGGACGAAGTCTTCAATCTTGTATCTTCATAGTCCAACAGTCTGGCCAAAGGATATAGTCCAGCTGTCCGGATACCCCCTAATCCAGGACTCCCTCAGTTGGAGCATGGAGAAGTTCGACTACATCAACCAGTTTATTAAACGCTTCCGCTTACGGTCCACGAGGGTACGTAGACACACTCTCCCCTCTCGTTGCTATGCATCTCCATGGATAGATCTTGTGTGTGCATATAATTTTTTTGTTTTCCATGCAACGTTTCCCAACAGTGGCATCATGAGCCAGGTCTATGTGTAGATGATATGCACAAGTAGAACACAAAGAGTTGTGGGCGGTGATAGTCATACTGCTTAATTACCACCAACGTCTTATTTTGATTCGGCGGTATTGTGGGATGAAGCGGCCCGGACCAACCTTATATGTCCATGCACATGAGACCGGTTCCACCGAAAGACATGCAACTAGTTTTGCATAAAGGGTTGGCGGGTGTCTATTTCTCCTACTTTAGTTGAATCTAATTTGACTGCGGTCGATCCTTGAAAAAGGTCAAAACAACAAACTTGATGAATCACCGTTTGTGGTCTTTGTGTACGTAAGAACGATTCTTGCTAGGAGCCCATAGCAGCCACGTAAAACTTGCAACAACAAAGTAGAGGATGTCTAACTTGTTTTTGCAGGGCATGTTGTGATGTGATATGGTCAAGAAATGATGTGATATATGTTGATGTATGAGATGATCATGTTTTTTAATATCGACAACCGACAGGAGCCTTAGGGTTGTCTCTTTATTGTATGAAGTGCAAGCGCCATGTCATTGCTTTACTTTATCACTATGCGTTAGCGATAGTTGTAGAAGCAATAGTTGGCGAGACGACCCCGACGCAATGATGGAGATCGAGGTTGCGAGCCGGTGATGATGGAGATCATGACGATGCTTTGGAGATGGAGATCAAAAGCACAAGATGATGATGGCCATATCATGTTAGATATTTTGATTGCATGTGATGTTTATCCTTTATGCATCTTATTTTGCTTAGAACGCCGGTAGCATTATAAGATGATCCATTCAATAAATTTGAAGATAAAAGTGTTCTCCCCGAATATGCACCATTGCCAAAGTTTGTCGTTTCAAAGCACCTCGTGATGATCAGGTGTGATAGAATCTATGTTCACATACAACAGGTGTAAGACAATTTTGCACATGCATAATATTTGGGTTAAACTTGACGAGCCTAGCATGTACATATATGGTCTCGGAACACTCAAGGTCAAAAGGTCGAACGTGAGTCATGTAGTAGATGATCAACATAGAGATGTTCACCATTGAAGACTATCACATCTCATGTGATTATCGGACATGGGTTGGTTGATTTTGATCATGTATCACTTAGATAACTTGACTGATGTTTATTTAAGTTGGAGTTCATTAGTAATTTGATTAATTAAACTTAAATTTATCATTAACTTAGTCTTAGTAGTTTTTGCATAATTATGTCGTAGATCAATAGCTCGCAATCTAGCTCCCCTAATTTTGATATGTTCCTAGAGAAAACTAAGTTGAAAGATGATAGTAGCAATGATGTGGACTAGGTCCATGATCTGAGGATTATCCTCATTGCTGCACAGAAGAATTATGTCCTTAATGCATCACTAGGTGACAGACCTATTGCAGGAGCAGATGCAGATGTTATGAATGTTTGGCGAGCTTGATATGATGACTACTTAATAGTTTAGTGCGCCATGCTTTACGGCTTAGAACCGGGACTTTAAAACATTATGAACGCCACAGAGCATATGAGATGTCCCAAAGAGCTAAAATTGGTATTTCAAGATCATGCCCGTGTCGAGAGGCATGAGACCTCTGACAAGTACTTTGCCTACAAGATGGAGGAGAATAGCTCAGCCAGTGAGCATGTGCTCAGAATGTCTGGGTACTACAATCACTTGAATCAAGTGGGAGTTAATCTTCCAGGTAAGATAGTGATTGACAGAGTTCTCTAGTCACTATCACCAAGCTACTAGAACTTCGTGATGAACTATAATATGCAAGGGATGACAAAAATAATTCCCAAGCTCTTTGCGATGCTGAAATCGGCGAAGGTAGAAATCAAGAAAGAGGGTCAAGTGTTGATGGTTAAACAAGACCACTAGTTTCAAGAAAAAGGGCAAGGGAAAGAAAGGGAACTTCAAGAAGAATGGCAAGAAAGTTGCGACCTTCGGGAAGAAGCACAAAGATGGACCCAAGCCTGAAACTGAGTGCTTCTACTGCAAAGGAAATAGTCATCAGAGTACCGGAGGGGGTACCGGACACCCCCGGGAGGATAGTGGGCCTATTGCACTACAAAAAATAGACACATCCATGACATTTTGGGCCGAACAAATTTTTTTCCTGTCATGCTTATGACACTTCTATGACAATAATTGTGAAAAAAACCCAGTATCATCATAGATGTGGTGGGCTCCTACTTCTATGACAAAAAATCATGATAGAAAATGGGCTTTTTGTCCTGGGTGGCTCGGAGACGCAGATGCATGACATTCGTTGGGCCGTCCATGACAGAAAAACCGTGGTAGAAGCGAGGGTGAGGAAAATATCAGGGAGTTCCCGATTACGATGGGTGGTCGGGGGTCGAGCGATGCACGTTTCTCTCGTACACGTACACACATGGGTGCAAGGCGTTGGGCTCTAACTGATCCCGAGTGAGGCGTTCGCCTACTGAACCCGAGTGATTGCACTGCAGGCTACGCGTTATTGAACCCGAGCGATCGATCGATCCCTGGCTCTTAACTGAACCCGATCGAGCGAGTCCTTCGCTACTGCTGCTAACTAAAGCCGATCGAACCTGCTCCCTCTTGATGAAGAATGAGCATTGTTGGGGGGTTGCATGAACAATTCCTAGTGGGGGTTGGATGAACATGACCCTGTCGGATTCGGGGTTCCGCAGACCCTTGTGAGGTTCGAACACTGCGGTGCGTGCGAAGAACTCCCTCTTCCCAACCCGCCGGCTGAATGATTGCACAACCTAGCTCGACGAACCAGAGGGACAAGGGACACAACAGTTTATCCTGGTTCAGGCCACCTTGCGGTGTAATACCCTACTCCAGCTTTGTGGTGGATTGCCTCGGGGGGGGGGGGGGGGTGAGGATGAACTAGTATAGAGGTTGAACAACCTCAGGAGGTGAGGTTTTCTTGAGCTCGATGAGCTGGTGGGCGAGAGGATGAACTGAATGGTCCGTCCCGTCTATGGTGGTGGCTAAGTCCTATTTATAGTGGCCTTGGTCCTCTTCCCAAATGTAAGGCGGGAAGGGATCCCACAACGGCCAAATTCAAAGGGAGACAACTAGTACAAGCTATCCTGACAAAAGTAGTCTTTGCCTGCAAAAGGCTCTGGTGGTGACGCTGCAGTGGGCTCCACGATGACCTTCGTCCTGTCATCCTAGCGGTCTTGTTCTCGTTGCGCCAATATGGAAACCTTTGCTTGATTCCTCGGGACTCCACACATGCGCTTGCCTCCTTGGCACCAAAGGGGAAACTGGTACACTGCACCCTATGGCGCCCGCCTGGCCTTGGTCGTCATGGCTCACGTCATGTGAACCTTGCAAGGTGCACCTTGCATTGATATGTCCACCCCTCAGGAGCCAGCCTAGTGAGGCCGCCCCTCAGGGAGGTCTTGGTGTCATCTGCCTCGCGAGGGTCTTGGGTTGTTGTTGTTGAAATTGGGCCGTACTGGGCCGTCGATAGTGCCACGTCGTGGGATGCAGGCAGGCAAGTCTGGGTACCCCCGTTCCCAGGACGCCGACAGTAGCCCCCGGCCCAAGGTGCACTCAAACTTGGCTTCGAGGCGAAGCCAAAGGGCAAGTGTGGAGCGCCGCGGGCCCCAACCCCCTGCGGCCTTGGTCGACGCGTGGCGATTGATGGGTTGTGGGCGCCTCCGCTTCCCCATGCTGCTTGGCAACCGTTCGACTTGACAAGACTCTGTTGCATGCAGAGGAAAATCATCATTACGTGCGATCCTGGAGGCCGGCGGTTGGACTCCTCCTGGCTACAAATGAGGGGAGGTGCAGAGCACCCTTGCTCATCTCTATCTTCTCGCAGTTCGCTTCTTCTTCTTCTTCTTCTTCTTCTTCTTCCTGGTCTCTCCATCTCGCTGACTTGCCCCAGCTCCCATGGCGCCGATGCAGAAGCTCTCCTCTGCTGAGAAAGGGAAGGCCCCCAAGGAGGGACCCGGCTCGCCACCGCCTAAGAGGGGGCGAGGCCACCCCTGCAAACATGCCACGCCCCCCGCGGCGGCTCCTCGGGGGCGAGGGCGCGCCTCGGCCGGTCGTGGCGACTCTTCTTCTCGTGGTGGGTGTCACTGGGGGTGAGGCAGCCCTTGCGAGGAGGGGAGGCATGCCATGGTCGCCCGACCTCCCTGGCTGTGCTTCCACTCGGCGGAGGTGCTCCCAGAGTTCATCGTGTGGTTGGAGAGGTCGGCCGCCACCTGGCTCCAACTTCCCTGCTTCTTTGCCGGTGAGCTACCGGCCATGGGTCCTGACGGCCTCTGGCTGCAGGACGACGACTGCAGTAGCAAGGCCTTGTGGGCTGCGGTCGAGATCTCCGCCACGGGCAGCGTGACCCTGACTCACGGCTGGCAGACATTCGCCCGCGCGTGCGGCCGCAGCAGGAGGTGCACCCTCCACTTCAAGTACGACGGCGTCGCGACCCTCTTTGTGAGGGTGTTTGGGGAAGATGGTCGTCGTGTAGGGTGCTGCCCTGAAGACAGTGGCGGCGACAACAAGCTCGGCCTTGATGACAGCCGTGATGACGCTGAGGACGAGCTCGCCCTTGACGACAGCCATGGTTCATCCAGCGGCGGCGGATCCTTCTCAAGTGAGACTACCAGCAGCGGTGGCTACAACCAGCCGCCACGCCGTCGGGCTCGTTTCGAGGGTGGTGGTGGTTCGTCTCGTCGCCATGCTTCGGTGAAGCGTGAGGAAGGCTCGAGCTAAGCTGAGTCTGAGAGGCCCTTGGAACCAGGCCTCGTGAGCTGCTGCGGTCGCTCGGACCACTTTTGTTTAACCTTTCCTTTCTTCCTGCATTTGAAAAAGAAAGCAGAGGGCCCTGCAGGGGCATGTAATGAACTATGGCATTTATGCTGCTTTGCTATGTTTATTGTTCCGATGTTATGCTGCGGTGTTAATGCTTCAAATGGGTAGGGTAGGATAACCCTAGCTTGATATACCCACGGTATTCTTGCGTCCCATGATGGCGCGTCCTCCATCATCTCGTGAGGTCTCCTTATCGCTGGCTCAAGGGTTGCTGGCCTCAGGAGGCATCGTGAAGCTACAGAATCGTTAGAAAATTTTGTTGGGTGTCCTGTTCTCCCTTGCGTGAGTCCTCAGGCGTGAGCTAGTCGCGGCTTAGTGCACCACGTCGCGGTACCCGGGGGCACAGACTTAAGGGGATGCGCCAACCACAAGCTAGATCGAGAGCGTCTCGCGAGGATAGAAAAAGCCAAGGCCCTGGGAGAGAGGGCCGCGGTGAAGTATGTTCGTGGCGCGGGACATGCCCGACGTGCACGCACATACCTGCCTAGCCCCTGCGCGTGAGACGCGTGAGGAAGAGCGGCCGGCAACTGCCGCCCCTCCTGGGTCGTGACCGGTTGGTCAAGTGAAAAGGTGATAGGCAAATCCAACTTGGAAATCCAAAATGCGAGAACTCCAAATTCCACTTAGAAAGATCGCAAACCAACCACAGAAAGCAAGCAAATGAACAGTCGCGTCCGGTATCCAGTCTAGTCTTCTCACCAGCGCGGAGCTAAGTGCTGCCACTAGGACGTGGGAGGGAGCCCCCGAGGCCCAAGGGCGGCTCTCCGGAGACTCCGGGGCGTGTACAACCCCACTCATTATTACGTGAGAGTGTCATGAGCAGAGACCTTCACATGCACTGGGCCTTGCTTCATGGGTAGAACTTGCGGAGGTGCTAGATGTTCCAGCCATTCCGAATGGGGATCCCGTCCTGCGTCTCCAGGCACGCGACCCCAGGCCTGGAGACGCGAGCGACCCTAAACAGGCCCTCCCTCATTGGTGAAAGCTTATGCAACCCTTCCCTGGAGAGCACTCGCCATAGGACGAGATCACCCACCTCGAGCGTCCTGGAGCGGACGCTGCGACAGTGATACCGCCGTAGCGGCTGCTGGTACCTTGCCACTTGGAGCATCGCTTGACAGCGGCATTCCTCCCTGATACGACTTCGTCGTATCTATAATTTTTGATTCTTCCATGCCAATATCCTACAACTTTTATATACTTTTGGCAACTTTTTATACTATTTTGGGGACTAACATATTGATCCAGTGCCCAGTGCCAGTTCATGTTTGTTGCATGTTTTTTATTTTGTAGAAAATCCATATCAAACAGAATCCAAATGGGATAAAAACGGACAGAGAATATTTTTGGAATATTTGGAGAATATGGGAAGAAAATCAATGCGAGATGGTGCCCGAGGTGGCCACGAGGCAGGGGGCGCGCCCACCCCCCTAGGCGCGCCCTAACCCTCGTGGCCCCCCCATAAGGCGGTTAATGCTCTTCTTTTGCCGCAAGAAAGCTAATTTTTAGGGGAAAAAATCTTGGTGAAGGTTTAGTCCAATCGGAGTTACGGATCTCCATATATATATATGAAACGGTGAAAGGGCAGCGAGGGGGAGCACAGAAACAGAGAGAGACAGAGACAGATCCAATCTCGGAGGGGCTCTTGCCCCTCCACCTCCATGGAGGCCATGGACCAGAGGGGAAACCCTTCTCCCATCTAGGGAGAAGGTCAAGGAAGAAGAAGAAGGAGGGGGGCTCTCTCCCCCTCGCTTCCGGTGGCACCGGAGTGCCATCGGGGGCCATCATCATCGCCGCAATCTTCACCAACAACTTCATCGCCATCATCACCAACTCTTCCCCCCTATATGCAGTGGTGTAACCCCTATTTTACCCGCTGTAATCTCTACTTAAACATGGTGCTCAATGCTATATATTATTTCCCAATGATGTATGGCTATCCTATGATGTTTGAGTAGATCTGTTTTCTCCAATGGGTTAATTGATGATCGTGATTGGTTTGAGTTGCATGTTTTATTATTGGTGCTATCCTATGGTGCTCTCTATGTCGCACAAGCGTGAGGGATTCCCACTATAGGGTTTGCAATATGTTCATGATTTGCTTATGGTGGGTGGCGTGAGTGACAGAAGCACAAACCCAAGTAAGTAGATTGTTTACGTATGGGATAAAGAGGACTTCATACTTTAATGCCATGGTTGGGTTTTACCTTAATGATCTTTAGTAGTTGCGGATGCTTGCTAGAGTTCCAATCATAAGTGCATATGATCCAAGTAGAGAAAGTATGTTAGCTTATGCCTCTCCCTCAAATAAAATTGCAATAATGATTACCGGTCTAGTTATCGATTGCCTAGGGACAAATAACTTTCTCGTGAGAAAAAGCTCTCTACTAAAACTAATTTAGTTGTGTCTTTATCTAAACAACCCCTACTTTTTATTTACGTGCTCTTTATTATCTTGCAAACTTATCCAAAAACACCTACAAAGTACTTCTAGTTTTATACTTGTTCTAGGTAAAGCGAACGTCAAGCGTGCGTAGAGTTGTATCGGTGGTCGATAGAACTTGAGGGAATATTCGTTCTACCTTTAGCTCCTCGTTGGGTTCGACACTCTTACTTATCGAAAGAGGCTACAATTGATCCCCTATACTTGTGGGTTATCAAGACATTTTTCTGGCGCCGTGCCGGGGAGTCATAGTGTGGGGTGAATATTCTCGTGTGTGCTTGTTTGCTTTATCACTAAGTAATTTTTATTTGCTGTTCTTAGTTGTTTTCTATCTTTAGTTATGGGTAGGAAACGCAAAATACCAAAAAAATTAGGTGTACCTACTGAACCAATGGTTGAAGAACCACTCAAAATCTATCACACTCCTGAAGCTTATTACTTGGATCATCTTCGATCCCTATGTGCTCGTGCTGAAACCCCAACTAGCTTAGTTGAGGGAATATCCTGAGATGAGCATGCTTGTTATGTGCGACACCGTATATCTGAAAAAGGGAAAAGTTTACTGGATCAAATTCATCGTTTGCAATGCTATGCTTGGAATTTATGTGAAATATATGTTATTACTTGTTGTTATGAAGACCCTAAGAAACACCTTCCGTACCAATGTTTGTTTAGTGATAACGGAATCGTATCTTCTTATGCTAATGGTGTTTATAATTACTATTATGTTCAACAAATTTGTTGCTTTTAAGGGTGCTTATGAAATTGCTTCTTTGATTGAAAAGTATGATGCTACTCTTTACAAATCTAATTTTTTTGCCATACTTGAATATTGTTATGAGAATTATGCTTCTAATGCCTATGTTAAACCATATATCGAGGTCTCCTCCGCTGTCCAAGAAGAGACTAATATTTTGCAGGAGTCTATGGAAGAAGAAATTGATGAAACTGTGAGCTCATTGGATGAAAAAGATGATGAGGAGAGTGAAGAACAAAAGGAGGAAGAGTGGATTAGCTACCCGTGCCCACCTTCTAATGAGAGTAACTCTTCAACTCATACATTGTTTAATTTCCCTTCGTGCTTACCGAAGGATGATTGCTATGATGATTGTTATGATCCCGTTGATTCTATTGAAATATACCTTTTTAATGATGCTTGCTATTCTTGTGGCCAAGATGCCAATATGAATTATTGATACGTCCATTTTGCATCATGCTTTTATATTGATATTTATTGCATTACGGGCTGTTATTTCACTTTATGTCACAATACTTATGGATATTCTCTCTTATTTTACAAGGTTTACATGAAGAGGGAGAATGCCGGCAGTTGGAATTCTGGGCTGGAAAAGGAGCAAATATTAGAGACCTATTCTGCGCAACTCCAAAAGTCCTGAAACTCCACGGGACATCTTAAAATAAATAAAGAAAAATCCTCACCAAAGCTGAAGGCCAGGGGGCCCACACCCTTCTCACGAGGGTGGGGGCGCATCCCCCCCTAGGGCGCGCCCCCTACCTCGTGGGCCCCCTGGTGGCTCTCCAACGTCCATCTTCTCCTATATGAAGTCTTTCGATGAGGAAAAAATAGAAAGGAACTTTTCGAGACGATACTCCGCCGCCACGAGGCGGAACCTTGGTGGATCCAATCTAGAGCTCCGACAGAGCTGTTCTGCCGGGGATACTTCCCTCCGGGAGGGGGAAATCATCACCATCGTCATCACCAACGTTCCTCTCATCGGGAGAGGGCAATCTCCATCAACATCTTCACCAGCACCATCTCATCTCCAAACCCTAGTTCATCTCTTGTATCCAATTCTTGTCTCAAAGTCCGGGATTGGTGCTAGTAGGTTGCTAGTAGTGTTGATTACTCCTTGTAGTTGATGCTAGTTGGTTTATTTGGTGGAAGATCATATGTTCAGATCCTATGTGCATATTAGTACCCCTCTGATTATGAACATGAATATGCTTTGTGAGTAATTACGTTTGTTCCCGAGGACAAGGGAGAAGTCTTGCTATTAGTAGTCATGTGAATTTGGTATTCGTTTGATATTTTGATAAGATGTATGTTGTCTAGCCTCTAGTGGTGTTATGTGAATGTTGACTACATAACACTTGCAGACTAAGGCATATCCTAGTGGTGTGAAGGGGCTGATGCCTTCCCACCCACCCAGGTTCAAGGCATGGTACTTGCAATTTGGGTTTGTTGCACGAATTATACTGTAGGGGTTCCCTTACAGTCTTTCTGTCGAAAAAAACTACATAACACTTCACCATTATTTGGGCCTAGAGGAAGGCATTGGGAAGTAATAAGTAGATGATGGGTTGCTAGAGTGACAGAAGCTTAAACCCTAGTTTATGCGTTGCTTCGTAAGGGGCTGATTTGGATCCATATGTTTCATGCTATGGTTAGGTTTACCTTAATACTTTTGTTGTAGTTGCGGATGCTTGCAATAGAGGTTAATCATAAGTGCGATGCTTTTTCAAGTAAGAACAGCACCCAAGCACTGGTCCACCCACATACCAAATTATCAAAGTATCGAACGCGAATCATATGAACATGATGAAAACTAGCTTGACGATATTCCCATGTGTCCTCGGGAGTGCTTTTCCCATTATAAGAGTTTGTTCCGGCTTGTCCTTTGCTACAAAAAGGATTGGACCACGTTGCTGCACTTTATTTACTTTTTCTTACTTGTTGCTCATTACAATTTATCTTATCACAAAACTATCTATTACCACTTATTTCAGTACTTGCAGAGAATACCTTGCTAAAAACCGCTTGTCATTTCCTTTTGCTCCTCGTTGGGTTCGACACTCTTACTTGTGGGACATCAAGACTCTTTTCTGGCGCTGTTGCCGGGGAGTGTAGCGCCTGTGGTAGGTGGAATTTGGTAAGGAAAAATTTATATAGTGTGCTGAAATTTACTGTCACTTGTTACTATGGAAAGTAATTCTATGAGGGGCTTGTTCGGGGTATCTTCACCCCGTCCAATAGAGCAAAGAGTTGCTCCTCAACCTACTGAACCTATTGAAAATGAAACTCCTTTTGAATTTCCTTCGGGTATGATGGAAAGACTGCTAGCTGACCCTTTTACAGGAGATGGAACAAAGCATCCTGATGAGCACTTAATATATGTGGATGAAGTTTGTGGATTATTTAAGCTTGCAGGTATACCCAATGATGTTGCTAAGAAGAAGGTCTTCCCTTTATCTTTGAAGGGAGACGCATTGATATGGTATAGGCTATGTGATGATATGAGATCGTGGGACTATAAAAGATTGAAATTGGAATTTCATCAAAAGTATTACCCTATGCATCTTGTTCATCGTGATCGCAATTATATATATAATTTCTGGCCTCGCGAAGGAGAAAGCATCGCTCAAGCTTGGGGGAGGCTTAAATCAATGTTATATTCATGCCCCAATCATGAGCTCTCAAGAGAAATGATTATTCAAAATTTATATGCTCGGCTTTCTGAAAACAATCGCACCATGCTCAATACTTCTTGTGCTGGCTCTTTTATGATGAAGACTATTGAATTCAGATGGAATTTATTGGATAGAGTTAAACACAACTCTGAAGATTGGGACCTCGACGAAGGTAAGGAGTCAGGTATGACACCTAAGTTTGATTGTGTTAAATCTTTTATGGACACCGATATTTTCCGTAAGTTTAGCACTAAATATGGACTTGACTCTGAGATAGTAGCTTCTTTCTGTGAATCTTTTGCTACTTATGTTGATCTCCCTAAGGAGAAGTGGTTGAAATATCATCCTCCCCTAGAAGTAAAAGTAGCTGCACCTATTAAAGTTGAAGAAAAGACTGTCACTTATAATGATCCTATTGTTCCTACTTCTTATGTTGAGAAACCACCTTTCCTTGTTAGAGTAAAGGATCATGCTAAAGCTTCAACTGTTGTTCGTAAAAGAAATATTAGAACTTATACACCCCCTGAGCAAGTTAAAGTAGAACCTAATATTGCTATTGTTAAAGATCTCTTGTCTGATAATATTGATGGGCATGTTATTCAGTTCGAAGGTGAAACTGCTAGAATTGCTAAACCTTGTGCTAAAGATAAACATAGACCTGTGGTCGGCGTGCCTGTTATTTCTGTTAAAATAGGAGATCATTGTTATCATGGCTTATGTAATATGGGTGCAAGTGCTAGTGTTATACCGCATACTTTATACGGAGAAATTAAGAATGAAATTGCACCTATTGAGTTAGAAGATATTGATGTCACAATTAAACTTGCTAATAGAGATACTATTTCACCAATTGGAATTGTTAGAGATGTTAAAGTCTTGTGTGGGAAAACTAAATATCCTGCTGATTTTTTGGTTCTTACTTCTCTGCAAGATAGCTTTTGTCCCATTATATTTGGTAGACCCTTCTTGAACACTGTTAATGCTAGGATAGATTGCGAAAAGAATGTTGTTGCTATTGGCTTGGATGATATGGTTCATGAGTTTAATTTCTCTAAATTTAGTAAAAAACATCGTGAGGAAGAGTTACCTAGTAAGGATGAAATTATTGGTCTTGCTTCTATTGTCGTACCTCCTAGTGATCCTTTAGAACACTATTTGCTAGACCATGAAAATAATATGTCCATGAATGAAAGAAGGGAAATAGATGAAGTATTCTTTAAACAGGAACCTATTCTGCAACACAATTTTCCTGTTGAAATTTTAGGAGATCCTCCTCCACCCAAGGGTGATCCCGTTTTTGAACTTAAACCTTTGCCTAATAATCTTAAATATGCTTATCTTGATGAAAAGAAGATATATACTGTTATTATTAGTGCTAACCTTTCAGAGCATGAAGAAGAAAGATTATTGAAAACTCTGAAGAAGCATCGTGCTGCTATTGGATATACTCTTGATGATCTTAAGGGCATTAGTCCCACTCTATGTCAA
This sequence comes from Triticum aestivum, assembly GCF_018294505.1. NCBI lineage: Eukaryota > Viridiplantae > Streptophyta > Magnoliopsida > Poales > Poaceae > Triticum > Triticum aestivum. The sequence goes on from NC_057812.1 coordinate 251,869,343, forward strand.
CATAAAATAAATTTGGAAGCAGATGCCAAACCAGTTCATGATCCTCAACGACGTCTGAATCCTAAAATGAAAGAAGTGGTAAGAAAAGAAATACTCAAGCTTCTGGAGGCAGGTATAATTTATCCCGTTGCTAATAGTGAGTGGGTAAGTCCTGTCCATTGTGTCCCTAAGAAGGGAGGTATTACTGTTGTTCCTAATGATAAAGATGAATTGATTCCACAAAGAATTATCATAGGTTATAGAATTGTGACGCCCGGGTAATTAAGCTACAGTGATCCTCTGCTAATGGTGTCACGTCACCTCGTTTACAGTTGCTAATCTCGAGTTAGTTCGAAACCGATTCAAATTCAAATTCAAAAAAATAGGCAAACAATAAAAGTTTTCAAATATTAAAACTAAAATGTTCGGAGTGAACCAAATATTGCATAGATAATTATGGTGGAGGAACCACACTTTTATGGAATGATTAAATACTCTAAAGTGAATAAAACCATAGCAAAACAATTATTCAAATGATTTTAAATAATAAACAAATGTTAAACTAGTTTAATTGACCACCAAACTTTTTATGGTAGAGGGATGTTCTGAAACCTTATTTTAGGAGCTATGGTCATATTTTATGAAAACTAAAATAAAGTATGACTAAATTAAAACAGAAAAGAATAAATAAAAAGAAAAGACAAAAGGTAAAACAAAAAAAATAATAAAGGAGAGGGGGAAAACCCCCTGGCCAACTGGGCCAAACGGCCCATCCGGCCAGCCCACCGGCCCATCCGGCCCCCTCACTCCCTTAACCCCCCCACTCCCCGACCGAACCCTAGCCGACCCCACTCCTCTCTCCCCCTTCCCACGACCCCTCGTCCCTTCCCCGATCCAGATCGGGATCGGGACGAACCCCCACCCCCCCGACGCTCGAACCCCCATCGCCCGCGACCGCGCGAGCCCCGGCGTGGCCGCGCACGCCGGCCCCCGCCGTGAGCCTCGCTCCATCCCCATCTCCCTCGCTCGACGCCCGCCACCGCCGGACTCCACCCCGTCGAACGCCGCCCCCTGCCTCCTCCCAGGCGCCCCCTCGACTGGATCGGGGAGGGGCCAGGTCCCGCGCCGCCCCAGCGCGCCCCGACGCCGGTGCCCACCTGCGCCTTCCCCCATCGTCGCCGGACAGCCGCCACCTCGTCCTCTCCCTCGTCGGACCTCCCCGACCGCCGTCGAGCCCGCTGCCCTTGACCCTGCGAACCCGCGGTGAGGCCCCGGGCTCCCGCCCCCTCTCCTCGCACTCCCTCTTCCCCCGCGACCGTCGCCGCGCCCTGTGCGCTCCGGCCCCGCGCTCACCACGGCCGGCCGCGCCCTGGCCACGCGCTACACCGACCGGGCCGTGCCCGTCGTCCCCCCTCCCGCCCGCTGGTCTCGCCCCGTCCATGGCCGCGCCCCCTGCGCCCCGTGCGCCCACGCCGGCGCCGACCGCTGCCGCCGAGCCCCCTGCTGGCCGTTCCCGCCGCTCGCCGGAGCTGGCCGGCCCTTTTCCCTCCTCGCCCGCCGATTTGGGCGAACGCCCAGTCGGGCGCGCCCGACCCGCAAGCCCCCCCCGGGCCACTGACCACAGGGCCCCGCCCCAAAACGTTTTTCTTTAAAAAAAGGAATAAAAAAATATATATAATATAATAAAATAAATATAATTAATAGAAATAAAAATGATTTAATAAAATTAATTATTAATTAATTAATTAATTAAGTAATTAATTAAGTTAATTAATTCGGTTTAATTAATTGAATTAACTAGTTAATTTTAATTAAACTATAATTAGGATTAATCTAAACCCTAAATAAACCTAACAGTGTATGACAGGTGGGACCCACGGGACCCACATGTCAGGTTGACCAGGTCAACGGTCAACGCTGACTGCTGACGTCAGCATGACATCATGCTGATGTCATAAATCCATTTTCCGAATTAATTGAATAATTAATTAAATTTCATAAATTGTTAAAAATTTTTAAAAATCATATCTTTTAATCCGTAACTCGGATTAAAATATTTTCAACATGAAAGTTGCTCAGAACGACGAGACGAATCCGGATACGCAACCCGTTCGTCTGCCACACACCCCTAACCTATCGAACTCGCAACTTTCCCCCTCCGGCTCCTCTGCCCGAAAACACGAAACACCGGGAATACTTTCCCGGATGTTTTCCCCCCTTCACCGGTATCACCTACTACCGCGTTAGGGCACACCGAACACCGCGTATTGCCTTGTTATATTTTGTGATGCTTTGTTTGCTCTGTATTCATTATTTCTTCCCCCTCTTCTCTCCGGTAGACTACGAGACCGACGCTGCTGCTGACCAGTTCGACTACGGAGTTGACGACCCCTCTCTCTTGCCAGAGCAACCAGGCAAGCCTCCCCCTTGATCACCAGATATCGCCTATTCTCCTCTATACTGCTTGCATTAGAGTAGTGTAGCATGTTACTGCTTTCGTTAATCCTATTCTGATGCATAGCCTAACATTGTCGCTACATCTGTTGATACCTTACCTGCAATCCTAAATGCTTAGTATAGGATGCTAGTTTATCATCATTGGCCCTACATTCTTGCCAGTCTGCCTTGCTATACTATCGGGCCGTGATCACTTCGGAGGTGATCACGGGTATATACTATACATTCATACATACTATACAGATGGTGACTAAAGTCAGGTCAGCTCATTGAGTACCCGCAAGTGATTCTGACGAGGGGGCTGAAAGGACAGGTGGCTCCATCCCGGTAGAGGTGGGCCTGGGTTCCCGACGGCCCTCGACTGTTACTTTGTGGCGGAGCGACAGGGCAGGTTGAGACCACCTAGGAGACAGGTGGGCCTGGCCCTGTTCGGCGTTCGCGGATACTTAACACGCTTAACGAGATCTTGGTATTTGATCTGAGTCGGCTACGAGCCTATACGCACTAACCATCTACGTGGGAGTAGTTATGGGTATCCCGATGTCGTGGTATCAGCCGAAGCACTTCAGACGTCAGCGACGGAGCGGCGCGTGCCGAATTGGACTGGAACGCCACTAGGCTAGGTCTGCTTTCGGCCACCCACGCAACGTGCAGGTGTGCTCAGGGCGATGGGACCAGACCCCTGCGCGCTTAGGTTTAGACCGGCGTGCTGGCCTCTCTGTTTTGCCTAGGTGGGGCTGCGACGTGTTGATCTTCCGCGGCCGGGCATGACCCAGGAAAGTGTGTCCGGCCAAATGGGATCGAGCGTGTTGGGCTATGTGGTGCACCCCTGCAGGGAAGTTAATCTATTCGAATAGCCGTGATCTTCGGTAACAGGACGACTTGGAGTTGTACCTTGACCTTATGACAACTAGAACCGCATACTTAATAAAACACACCCTTCCAAGTGCCAGATACAACTGGTGGTCGCTCTACCTCAGGGATATGAGGAGGGGATCGCCGGGTAGGATTATGCTATGAGATGCTATTTGGAGATGCTACTTGGAGATGCTATTTGGAGGACTTCAGTCTACTCTCTTCTACATGCTGTAAGACGGAGGCTGCCAGAAGCGTAGTCTTCGACAGGATTAGTTATCCCCCTCTTATTCTGGCATTCTGCAGTTCAGTCCACTGATATGGCCTCCTTACACATATACACATGCATATGTAGTGTAGATCCTTGCTTGCGAGTACTTTGGATGAGTACTCACGGTTGCTTTCTCCCCCCTTTTCCCCTTTCCTTTCTTTCTGGTTGTCGCAACCAGATGCTGGAGTCCAGGAGCCAGACGCCACCGTCGACGACGACCCCTACTACACTGGAGGTGCCTACTACTACGTGCTGCCCGCTGATGACGACCAGGAGTAGTTTGGAGGATCCCAGGCAGGAGGCCTGCGCCTCTTTCGATCTGTATCCCAGTTTGTGCTAGCCTTCTTAAGGCAAACTTTTTTAACTTATGTCTGTACTCAGATATTGTTGCTTCCGCTGACTCGTCTATGATCGAGCACTTGTATTCGAGCCCTCGAGGCCCCTGGCTTGTATTATGATGCTTGTATGACTTATTTATGTTTTAGAGTTGTGTTGTGATATCTTCCCGTGAGTCCCTGATCTTGATCGTACACGTTTGCGTGCATGATTAGTGTACGATTGAATCAGGGGCGTCACAAGTTGGTATCAGAGCCGACTGCCTGTAGGAATCCCCTTTCCAACTCCTTGGCCGAAGTCGAGTCCAGTCGTTGAAAAACTTTTACTAACATGGCTGTGTGGCCCATGGGCCCTCGTCGCCATCGGGAGGTATTAGGATCTTTTATTCCTCGACCTTTACTCTGGGACTCTGAGCTCTCTTCTATTCGGGTTAAATGATTTCGCTAAAAACAAAACTAACTTTAGGTTCTCGCAAGTACTTTCTCCCGGAGAGCCACTTGTTACCGATGACCGCCCGCTGCACCAGAAGATTCCGAAGATACTCTACGATGTGCTCTCGATACTATGTGCCATCGCTTTTGCAATTCACTTCCATCGATAAATCCCTCTGGATAACTACTTACACCTATCGTTCATATTGTCATCCCCAGTTGCTCTTGTTATTACAAGATGTCCTGAAATACTCTTCGATATTCCGAGAATTCTTTACGCTTACTGCCCTGCAGTTCCTTGCTGCATGAATACCCCTACGGATAATTACTCGCGCTTGCCGAGTATCCGCTCATCCCCAGTTGTTCTTGTGTTTCACAAAAGTCTTCAAAATAATATTCGATCTTCCGAAAACCCTCTGGAGCCTTTGGCTCTTGAAATTCTTGCTTGCTTGCATTATGGTTAATCCCATAAGTCTCGTAGTCTTAATGACATTCATTGTCATTATCATTTTGAGTCTGTTGACTCAATATGTTTGCGAATACACGCAATCATTATTGATCCTTATAAATTACCTTTCCGGCTGAGCTTCCATTCTTTTAACTGGAGTTGGTTCTCGACCAATCCAATTGTTGTTGGTTGTACCCTAAGGCTATTCAACTTATCCATCCCTAATTAGAGCATTGCTTTTGATCCCTTGATTTGGAAATCATAATTCCTTTGCATTTGACAATTGAGTTAGTCAGTTGTTTCTATAATCTGATCTCCTTGCATTCTTCTTCCTCTAGTTGAGTACCGATACTCGTATCAGATCCCTTGTGGACCATCAAGTCCTTTGTTGGATTTATCTGACAACGCCCTTCATATTCAATAACCTTGTGAGCCTTTCCTCGGATATATAATGCCTTTGGTAAATTGTATCATCTGCTTTTGAACAATGCTCTACTTTCGAGCTTGTATTATTTACTCCTAAGTTATGGTATATGTTCCTAAGATGCCCTGATGGGTTGAACCTATGCCTTCCTTAATATGTGTGAACTCGGAAGTTTTCACGAGTCATACTCATCTGGTATTGCACCAGGTAAAAAAAAACACTTTCAATAACTAATGTCATTTTCGAAATACGAGAGGTGAATGAAAGGTTATGCATTGAAGAAGTGGGAGTCGACCTTGAACTTTGTGTTCATGCCCATGGACATGATGTAGATCATATCATTAAAGCTTCTCTTAAATTAATTATTCCCTTGGTATAAGTTCTTATATCTGGGATTTCGCCTTTTGCAATCGTGGTTCCGACCATGTTCTCCTTTAAATACCATTTTCGATGCAAGTGTAAGCACTTGTCTGCCGTGGATCAATACCCCGATACAACCTCTACCTTGATCTGTCGTCGAGTATTACCCCATGGTATCTCGAGATTATCTTGGAACTGCATAACTTCCTATGAGTTCTTCATCAAGTACTACATACTCACTGATTACAATTTTTCATGGGCTCTGAGTTATTAAACACTCAAAGACACCGATAACTAAACCGAGTCCGCATTACGGTTCAACAACTCTTACTAATATTCTTTACTTACGAGTTTGTACCCGATCATGTCATTCCTAGCCTGATCGGCCATATCATTACCATGCTAAATTTTAACTCTGCTACCTGGTCCTTAATCCCGGAGCACAACTTTTGACAATGAGCTAAGCTTACGTCAATCTTCCTCGTCATATCAGTTCGCCTTGAACAACAATCTTGATTTCAAGTTTGTGTCGTACCTATGGTTCCAATAACCTCTTGCTTCATCATTCTTTTGACTTGGTGTGATCGCGGATCGATTACATCTTCGTGGAATCTCTCAACAAATGTGTCATGATCACCATCTACATTCTGATGCTCTTCCAGGAATTCAATTGAATTCATGATGGGTAATACCATCCTTGCCCCTCGATGATTCCTGTTCTCATCGACCACTTTATTGCCTTCCGTTCAACACAACTTGTTCGTGTTTTGTGTAAACCTTGAGATCCCTGCTACCCAGCAGTTGATCTTCCTTACCTCGGAAGTATTACCATCTCTTTTTGTCAAGAATGTGGTGAGAATTTCACCACCTCTTAAGAATTCTTGATAACATAATACTTCTTTCCATCTTCGTACATTCCTTGGTCCCCGTATTGTTTTCAACCGGAATACCAACAATTGAGCTATGACGTGTGAATTTAAAACTTCTAGCAACCCTATTGCTTTGAAGTGAATGGGCGATAGTTCATTCTAAGTCTTTCGATAATTAAATCACCATTCTAACATTGGCCGTGCAACCCAACCCATATTTCGGGTGCACCGTTCAACCAATGTTTAATTATGTATGTTTTCCTCGAGCATATCCCATTATATCATTTGATCTAACAAATGTCATCTTCTTGTTCACATTATCGTGGAAATCCATCCGTTTGGAATTCTCAATGAATTGTCGCTGAGCCCATCAGCCACCTTCTCATCCCCTCCTTGGTTTAATGATGAACTATTGCTTCAGAAACCCGCTCCCATAGTTCATTCCTCGAGAATCTTGCAATGTCATTTTGTCGGTATGTGTTGCACCTTTTCCTCTCGGACCCCCTGAGTTTGAGGTATCATGACACCAATTGGATATGAATCTCGGTCAGATATGATGGTTGGGACAAATTTCCGAGAGTTATGATGTTGATCCTTTGGTGACCGGTAACCTGATGTCATGCCTAGCACCCCCCCCCCCTGGCTGGAGGACCTATCATTATGGTTTATTTGCAAGGATAACCATTCTTCTTGGAGGAAATTGTAAGACCTATGTTATAAACTGTTCCTGATGGATCCATTGAGTATCTAAAAAACCGGCCTTTGATTGAAGACCATGTCAATGCTATCTCGAAGCATGTCTGTGGTACTCCGAATTTCAACAAGACCATTTGAAGCCAATGCTAAATGTTTCTTACTAAATTATCCAAACACCGTTGTATGGGTAATGCCATGATATTCTCTCCCCTTACCTCAAGAGTTTTCGACATAATATCCTTTCATGGATATCGTGCTCTGCTTGTCCTTGGGAAGGATATACCCCTGAAATATGTGTTTAAACACATTTTCCTTTCCCTTGTTCTGTTTAATTTGATAATCATATTTTCCTTTCCATTGTTGGGTTAACCTTTATTGTGATTTATATGATCTAAGAAGTAAAGATTCGCTGCTTATATAGACACCTCGGTTGTACGACTCTGTCAATAAGACCCTGTTACTATTGTTGATGACATTCTGGTAGCCACCGATGGACGAGAACCTTGCCTATTGGTCTGCCTCGTTCGACGAGCAGGAAAATGGTTCTCTTCGTCCCTCGCCCTTGGTACCGTCGTTGTTGCCGACATAATTGATAGCCTCTGACTTGCCTTGCTTGCATGATCACGCAAGACGTCTCCACCCTTACAACTTTTAACCCACATGGTGGGCCCATAACCCACAGTTCCACAGGATCGAAACCTGACTCTCCTATACACCCTGTTGTCGAAGTTATTCCTCGCGCTTGGCTTCGTATTTAATTCACGGGCCACCTTCCTAATGCTCTATTCTGGTATCAGACGCAATACTTACTCTCGCTGCTCTGAAACCCTTTCTCACTCTGGTTCAGACTTCGAGCAACTATCTATCCACTTGGAACCTCTTATTGTACCTTCGTACCTTACTCTTGATGTATTCGATTTGTTCAACTCGAGAGATACTCATATGTTCATACTTGGGAAACCCCCAGAAGATTTTCCCTTGTAACATCCTATCGCTGTAGAGCTGCCCCTTACCTATTCGTAAGTACGATGGAGATCCCGAAGAAAGGATGACAAATTGATCATGGTGACTTGAAGCAGTGAAATGAAGGCGTCAACGAAAGGGATCAACCTCTTCGAAAGGGAAGCCAAGACCGAGAAGACTCGTTAGGTTTTTCTCTACCAACACCTTCGCCCCTTACTCCACCGCTTAAATCTCGGGACAAGATTTCTTGTAGTGGACGAGAATTGTGACGCCCGGGTAATTAAGCTACAGTGATCCTCTGCTAATGGTGTCACGTCACCTCGTTTACAGTTGCTAATCTCGAGTTAGTTCGAAACCGATTCAAATTCAAATTCAAAAAAATAGGCAAACAATAAAAGTTTTCAAATATTAAAACTAAAATGTTCGGAGTGAACCAAATATTGCATAGATAATTATGGTGGAGGAACCACACTTTTATGGAATGATTAAATACTCTAAAGTGAATAAAACCATAGCAAAACAATTATTCAAATGATTTTAAATAATAAACAAATGTTAAACTAGTTTAATTGACCACCAAACTTTTTATGGTAGAGGGATGTTCTGAAACCTTATTTTAGGAGCTATGGTCATATTTTATGAAAACTAAAATAAAGTATGACTAAACTAAAACAGAAAAGAATAAATAAAAAGAAAAGACAAAAGGTAAAACAAAAAAAAGAGAGGGGGAAAACCCCCTGGCCAACTGGGCCAAACGGCCCATCCGGCCAGCCCACCGGCCCATCCGGCCCCCTCACTCCCTTAACCCCCCCCCCCCCACTCCCCGACCGAACCCTAGCCGACCCCCACTCCTCTCTCCCCCTTCCCACGACCCCTCGTCCCTTCCCCAATCCAGATCGGGATCGGGACGAACCCCCCCCCCCCCCGACGCTCGAACCCCCATCGCCCGCGACCGCGCGAGCCCCGCCGTGGCCGCGCACGCCGGCCCCCGCCGTGAGCCTCGCTCCATCCCCATCTCCCTCGCTCGACGCCCGCCGCCGCCGGACTCCACCCCGTCGAACGCCGCCCCCTGCCTCCTCCCAGGCGCCCCCTCGACTGGATCGGGGAGGGGCCAGGTCCCGCGCCGCCCCAGCGCGCCCCGACGCTGGTGCCCACCTGCGCCTTCCCCCATCGTCGCTGGACAGCCGCCACCTCGTCCTCTCCCTCGTCGGACCTCCCCGACCGCCGTCGAGCCCGCTGCCCTTGACCCTGCGAACCCGCGGTGAGGCCCCGGGCTCCCGCCCCCTCTCCTCGCACTCCCTCTTCCCCCGCGACCGTCGCCGCGCCCCGTGCGCTCCGGCCCCGCGCTCACCGCGGCCGGCCGCGCCCTGGCCACGCGCTACACCGACCGGGCCGTGCCCGTCGTCCCCCCTCCCGCCCGCTGGTCTCGCCCCGTCCATGGCCGCGCCCCCTACGCCCCGTGCGCCCACGCCGGCGCCGACCGCTGCCGCCGAGCCCCCTGCTGGCCGTTCCCGCCGCTCGCCGGAGCTGGCCGGCCCTTTTCCCTCCTCGCCCGCCGATTTGGGCGAACGCCCAGTCGGGCGCGCCCGACCCGCAAGCCCCCCCCCCCCCCCCCCGGGCCACTGACCACAGGTCCCCGCCCCAAAACGTTTTTCTTTAAAAAAAAGGAATAAAAATATATATATATAATATAATAAATAAATATAATTAATAGAAATAAAAATGATTTAATAAAATTAATTATTTATTAATTAATTAATTAAGTTAATTAATTCGGTTTAATTAATTGAATTAACTAGTTAATTTTAATTAAACTATAATTAGGATTAATCTAAACCCTAAATAAACCTAACAGTGTATGACAGGTGGGACCCACGGGACCCACATGTCAGGTTGACCAGGTCAACGGTCAACGCTGACTGCTGACGTCAGCATGACATCATGCTGATGTCATAAATCCATTTTCCGAATTAATTGAATAATTAATTAAATTTCAGAAATTGTTAAAATCTTTTAAAAATCATATCTTTTAATCCGTAACTCGGATTAAAATATTTTCAACATGAAAGTTGCTCAGAACGACGAGACGAATCCGGATACGCAACCCGTTCGTCCGCCACACACCCCTAACCTATCGAACTCGCAACTTTCCCCCTCCGGCTCCTCTGCCCGAAAACACGAAACACCGGGAATACTTTCCCGGATGTTTTCCCCCCTTCACCGGTATCACCTACTACCGCGTTAGGGCACACCGAACACCGCGTATTGCCTTGTTATATTTTGTGATGCTTTGTTTGCTCTGTATTCATTATTTCTTCCCCCTCTTCTCTCCGGTAGACTACGAGACCGACGCTGCTGCTGACCAGTTCGACTACGGAGTTGACGACCCCTCTCTCTTGCCAGAGCAACCAGGCAAGCCCCCCCCTTGATCACCAGATATCGCCTATTCTCCTCTATACTGCTTGCATTAGAGTAGTGTATCATGTTACTGCTTTCGTTAATCCTATTCTGATGCATAGCCTGACATTGTCGCTACATCTGTTGATACCTTACCTGCAATCCTAAATGCTTAGTATAGGATGCTAGTTTATCATCATTGGCCCTACATTCTTGTCAGTCTGCCTTGCTATACTATCGGGCCGTGATCACTTGGGAGGTGATCACGGGTATATACTATACATTCATACATACTATACAGATGGTGACTAAAGTCGGGTCAGCTCATTGAGTACCCGCAAGTGATTCTGACGAGGGGGCTGAAAGGACAGGTGGCTCCATCCCGGTAGAGGTGGGCCTGGGTTCCCGACGGCCCTCGACTGTTACTTTGTGGCGGAGCGACAGGGAAGGTTGAGACCACCTAGGAGACAGCTGGGCCTGGCCCTGTTCGGCGTTCGCGGATACTTAACACGCTTAACGAGATCTTGGTATTTGATCTGAGTCGGCTATGAGCCTATACACACTAACCATCTACGTGGGAGTAGTTATGGGTATCCTGACGTCGTGGTATCAGCCGAAGCACTTCAGACGTCAGCGACGGAGCGGCGCGCGCCGAATTGGACTGGAACGCCACTAGGCTAGGTCTGCTTTCGGCCGCCCACGCAACGTGCAGGTGTGCTCAGGGCGATGGGCCCAGACCCCTGCGCGCTTAGGTTTAGACCGGCGTGCTGGCCTCTCTGTTTTGCCTAGGTGGGGCTGCGACGTGTTGATCTTCCGCGGCCGGGCATGACCCAGGAAAGTGTGTCCGGCCAAATGGGATCGAGCGTGTTGGGCTATGTGGTGCACCCCTGCAGGGAAGTTAATCTATTCGAATAGCCGTGATCTTCGGTAACAGGACGACTTGGAGTTGTACCTTGACCTTATGACAACTAGAACCGGATACTTAATAAAACACACCCTTCCAAGTGCCAGATACAACCGGTGGTCGCTCTACCTCAGGGATATGAGGAGGGCATCGCCGGGTAGGATTATGCTATGAGATGCTATTTGGAGATGCTACTTGGAGATGCTATTTGGAGGACTTCAGTCTACTCTCTTCTACATGCTGTAAGACGGAGGCTGCCAGAAGCGTAGTCTTCGACAGGATTAGTTATCCCCCTCTTATTCTGGCATTCTGCAGTTCAGTCCACTGATATGGCCTCCTTACACATATACACATGCATATGTAGTGTAGATCCTTGCTTGCGAGTACTTTGGATGAGTACTCACGGTTGCTTTCTCCCCCCTTTTCCCCCTTTCCTTTCTTTCTGGTTGTCGCAACCAGATGCTGGAGTCCAGGAGCCAGACGCCACCGTCGACGAAGACCCCTACTACACTGGAGGTGCCTACTACTACGTGCTGCCCGCTGACGACGACCAGGAGTAGTTTGGAGGATCCCAGGCAGGAGGCCTGCGCCTCTTTCGATCTGTATCCCAGTTTGTGCTAGCCTTCTTAAGGCAAACTTGTTTAACTTATGTCTGTACTCAGATATTGTTGCTTCCGCTGACTCGTCTATGATCGAGCACTTGTATTCGAGCCCTCGAGGCCCCTGGCTTGTATTATGATGCTTGTATGACTTATTTATGTTTTAGAGTTGTGTTGTGATATCTTCCCGTGAGTCCCTGATCTTGATCGTACACGTTTGCGTGCATGATTAGTGTACGATTGAATCAGGGGCGTCACAATAGGATGGTAATTGATTTCCGCAAATTAAATAAAGCTACTAAGAAAGATCATTACCCCTTACCTTTTATTGATCAAATGCTAGAAAGATTATGCAAACATACACACTGTTGCTTTCTAGATGGTTATTCTGGTTTCTCTCAAATACCTGTGTCGGCCAGAGATCAATCTAAGACTAATTTTACATGCCCTTTTGGTACTTTTGCTTATAGACGTATGCCTTTTGGTTTATGTAATGCACCTGCTACCTTTCAAAGATGCATGATGGCTATATTCTCTGACTTTTGTGAAAATATTTGTGAGGTTTTCATGGACGACTTTTCCATCTATGGTTCTTCTTTTGATGATTGCTTGAGCAATCTTGATCGAGTTTTGCAGAGATGTGAAGAAACTAATCTTGTCTTGAATTGGGAAAAGTGCCACTTTATGGTTAATGAAGGTATTGTCTTGGGGCACAAAGTTTCGGAAATAGGTATTGAAGTTGATAAAGCCAAGGTTGATGCTATTGAAAAGATGCCATGTCCCAAGGACATCAAAGGTATAAGAAGTTTCCTTGGTCATGCCAGTTTTTATAGGAGGTTCATTAAGGACTTCTCAAAAATCTCTCAGCCTCTGACTAATTTATTGCAAAAAGATATACCATTTGTCTTTGATGATGATTGTGTAGAAGCATTTGAAATACTTAAGAAAGCATTACTCACTGCACCTGTTGTTCAGCCACCTGATTGGAATTTACCCTTTGAAATTATGTGTGATGCTAGTGATTATGCTGTAGGTGTTGTTCCAGGGCAAAGAGTTGATAAGAAATTAAATGTTATTCATTATGCAAGTAAGACTCTAGACAATGCTCAAAGAAATTATGCTACTACTGAAAAAGATCTTTGAGCAGTTGTATTTGCTTGTGATAAGTTCAGATCTTATATTGTTGATTCTAAAGTAACTATTCAAACTGATCATGCTGCTATTAAATACCTTATGGAAAAGAATGATGCTAAACCTAGACTTATTAGATGGGTTCTCTTGCTACAAGAATTTGATTTGCATATTGTTGATAGAAAGGGAGCTGAGAACCCCATTGCAGACAACTTGTCTAGGTTAGAAAATATTCTTGATGACCACTGCCTATTAATGATAACTTTCCTGATGAACAATTAAATGTTATAAGTACTTCTCATAGTACTCCATGGTATGCTGATTATGCTAATTATATTGTTGCTAAGTTTATACCACCTAGCTTCACATACCAGCAAAAGAAAAAGTTCTTCTATGATTTGAGACATTACTTTTTGGGATGACCCACATCTTTATAAAGGAGTAGATGGTGTTATTAGACGTTGTGTACCTGAGCATGAACAGGAACAGATCCTACGCAAGTGTCATTCCGAGTCTTATGGAGGACACCACACTGGAGATAGAACTGCACATAAGGTACTGCAATCTGGTTTTTATTGGCCTACTCTCTTCAAGGATGCCCGTAAGTTTGTCTTGTCTTGTGATGAATGTCAAAGAATTGGTAATATTAGTAGACGTCAAGAAATGCCTATGAATTATTCTCTTGTTATTGAACCGTTTGATGTTTGGGGCTTTGATTATATGGGACCTTTTCCTGCCTCTAATGGATACACACATATTCTAGTTGCTGTTGATTACGTTACTAAGTGGGTAGAAGCTATTCCAACTAGTAGTGCTAATCATAACACTTCTATTAAAATGCTTAAAGAAGTTATTTTTCCGAGGTTTGGAGTCCCTAGATATTTAATGACTGATGGTGGTTCACACTTTATTCATGGTGCCTTCCGTAAAATGCTTGCTAAATATGATGTTAATCATAGAATTGCATCTCCTTATCACCCACAGTCTAGTGGTCAAGTAGAGTTGAGCAATAGAGAGCTCAAATTAATTTTGCAAAAGACTGTTAATAGGTCTAGAAAGAATTGGTCTAAGAAACTTGGTGATGCATTATGGGCATATAGAACTGCATACAAAAATCCTATGGGTATGTCTCCGTATAAAATGGTTTATGGAAAAGCATGTCACTTACCTCTCGAACTAGAATATAAGGAATATTGGGCTATTAAAGAGCTTAACTATGATTTCAAACTTGCCGGTGAGAAGAGGTTATTTGATATCAGCTCACTTGATGAATGGAGAACCCAGGCTTATGAAAATGCCAAGTTGTTTAAAGAAAAAGTTAAAAGATGGCATGACAAAAGGATACAAAAGCGTGAGTTTAATGTAGGTGATTATGTATTGCTATACAACTCTCGTTTAAGATTTTTTGCAGGAAAACTTCTCTCTAAATGGGAAGGCCCCTATGTTATCAAGGAGGTCTATCTTTCCGGTGCCATAAAAATCAACAACTTCGAGGGCACAAATCCGAAGGTGGTAAACGGTCAAAGAATTAAACATTATATCTCAGGTAATCCCATAAATGTTGAAACCAATATTATTGAAACTGTAACCCCGGAGGAATACATAAGGGACACTTTCCGGAACGTTTTAGACTCTGAAAAGGAATATGTATGTGGTACGGTAAGTAAACCGACTCCAAAACAAGCTTTAAGGCAATATTTCTCCGTTTTGGAATATTTAGAAAAATAGAAAAATAAGTAGCAGTCCGGGAAGGACATGAGGGCCCCACGAGGGTGGTGGGTGTGCCCCCCTCCTAGGGCGCGCCCCCTACCTCGTGAGCACCTTGTGTGCCTTCCGGACTCCGTTTTCTTGCACGATACGTATTTTGTTCGGTAAAAATTCATTATATATTCTCCCGAAGGTTTTGACTCATGTATCACACAAATACCCTCTGTTTTCGTTTCGAGCTGCCCCGTTGTAGAATAAATCAACATGTCTTCCCAGGATTCGGAAGGATAAAGCTATGTGGATGATTACTTAGAAATCCCAAGGTCTATGGAGATGTGGAACACGATGGATGGACCACAGAGGAAGAAGAGGACTATGAACCCAAGGGGAAGGAGGAGACGAGCTCAGATGAAAATGAAGCACCATTACCTCAACCTGGGGACGTGCACATGGAGTTAAAAAAGTCAAGTATCCATGATAGGGTAAAGAAACCCAAGTTCGAGTTTATCCCTTTTCGTCTCTTGCAGGAAAATAAGCAGGACCTATGCAAAAAGATATTAACCCTGGAGTGGGAGATTGATGATCTGAGGGATCAAAATGACATCCTCAAGCTCAAATTAAGGGAGAAGCCTAAGCCATCAACTAAGCCAACATCACCACCACCTTCTTCACCGACAAAGGAGATATAATCACACGGGTATGGGCACTCCCCTTGGCAACTGCCAAGCTTGGGGGAGGTGCCCCGGTATCGTATCACCATCATAACTCCTATCTTTATCGTTTTTCTTAGTTCGATCCTATTAGTAGTATCTTCATCTAGTATAATAAAGTTTATGGCATGATATAGTATTGAGTTTTGCTTTTTGATCTCTCTTTGTAATCGAGTCCGTGAGCTATATATAATAAAGATTAGTGTTGAGTCAAGGGCTTGATTATTCTGCCATGATCTTGGTTGAATAAAAGAAGGAAAGAAGAAAAGAATAAAAAGAAACAAAGAGTTCATATTGATCTTATTGAGAGTAATGACTTCACATAGAGAGAGTATGATGATTAAAAGTTGTTGGGAGTTGGCAGACATAGCTTTGGTCATTGTTGCAATTAATAGGAAGTAATAAGGAAAGAGAGGTTTTCACATATAGATATATTATCATTGACATCTTTTATGATTGGGAGCACTCATTAAAATATGACATGCTAAAGAGTTGATGTTGGACAAGGAAGACAACATAATGAGTTATGTCTTTCTTATATCTGAGATAAAGTATGTTGTCATGGATCCTCTAACTTGTTGAACTTGCCTTTCCCCCTCATGCTAGCCAAATTCTTAGCACCAAGTAGAAATACTACTTGTGCTTCCAAAATCCCTAAACCAGTTTTGCCATGAGAGTCCACCATATCTACCTATGGATTGAGTAAGATCCTTCAATTAAGTTGTCATCGGTGCAAAGCAAGAAAAATTCCTCTAAATATGTATGATTGATTGGTGTGGGAGAAATAAGCCTTATACGATCTTGTGATGTGGAAGTAATAAAAGCGACAGACTGCATAATAAAGGTTCATATCACAAGGGGCAATATAAAGTGGCGTTCTTTCGCATCGAGATTTTATGCATCCAACCATAAAAGCGCATGGCAACCTCTGCTTCCCTCTGCGAAGGGCCTATCTTTTATTATTATCCTCTACCTTATGCAAGAGTCAAGGTGATCTTCACCTTTTCTTTTTCATTTTATCCTTTGGCAAGCTCAGCATGTTGGAAAGAACATGATATATATATCTAATTGGATGTAGGGGAGCATGAACCATTATTGTTGACATTACCCTTGAGGTAAAAGGTTGTGGGGCAAAACTATAAGCCCCTATCTTTCTTTGTGTCCAATTAAAACTCCGTAACCACGAGTATTGTGTGAGTGTTAGCAATTGTGGAGGACTAAATGATAGTTGAGTATGTGGACTTGCTTTTTAGCTCTGACATAGACTCTTTTCGATGTTATGATAAATTGCAATTGCTTCAATGACTGAGATTATAATTTTTCGGAACCCAATAAGGTTTATGATTTATACTTTTGCATTGTGAATAGATTATCACTTGAACATACGTAATCATATGACAAAATCTATATATGTTGCTGTTATGAGAATAATCATGATGCCTTCATGTCCGTATTTTATTTTTATCGACGCCTCTACCTCTAAACATGATGGCATATTTATTGTTATCGGCTTTTTGCTTGAGGACAAGTGAGGTCTAAGCTTGGGGGAGTTGATACGTCCATTTTGCATCGTGCTTTTATATTGATATTTATTGCATTACGGGCTGTTATTTCACTTTATGTCACAATACTTATGGCTATTCTCTCTTATTTTACAAGGTTTACATGAAGAGGGAGAATGTCGGCAGTTGGAATTCTGGGCTGGAAAAGGAGCAAATATTAGAGACCTATTCTATGCAACTCCAAAAGTCCTAAAACTCCATGGAACGTCTTAAAATAAATAAAGAAAAATCATCGCCAAAGATGAAGGCCAGGGGGCCCACACCCTTCTCACGAGGGTGGGGGGCGCGCCCCCCTACCTCGTGGGCCCCCTGGTGGCTCTGCGACGTTCATCTTCTCCTATATGAAGTCTTTCAGTGAGAAAAAAATAGAGATGAACTTTTCGGGACGAGACTCCGCCGCCACGAGGTGGAACCTTGGCGGATCCAATCTAGAGCTCCGGCAGAGCTGTTCTACCGGGGATACTTCCCTCCGTGAGGGGGAAATCATCACCATCGTCATCACCAACGCTCCTCTCATCGGGAGAGGGCAATCTCCATCAACATCTTCACCAGCACCATCTCATCTCCAAACCCTAGTTCATCTCTTGTATCCAATTCTTGTCTCGAAGTCCGGGATTGGTGCTAGTAGGTTGCTAGTAGTGTTGATTACTCCTTGTAGTTGATGCTAGTTGGTTTATTTGGTGGAAGATCATATGTTCAGATCCTATATGCATATTATTACCCCTCTGATTATGAACATGAATATGATTTGTGAGTAATTATGTTTGTTCCTGAGGACAAGGGAGAAGTCTTGCTATTAGTAGTCATGTAAATTTGGTATTCGTTTGATATTTTGATAAGATGTATGTTGTCTATCCTCTAGTGGTGTTATGTGAACGTCGACTACATAACACTTCACCATTATTTGGGCCTAGAGGACGCATTGGAAAGTAATAAGTAGATGATGGGTTGCTAGAGTGACAAAAGCTTAAACCCTAGTTTATGCGTTGCTTCGTAAGGGGCTGATTTGGATCCATATGTTTCATGCTATGGTTAGGTTTACCTTAATACTTTTGTTGTAGTTGCGGATGCTTGCAATAGAGGTTAATCATAAGTGGGATGCTTGTTCAAGTAAGAACAGCACCCAAGCACTGGTCCACCCACATACCAAATTATCAAAGTATCGAACGCGAATCATATGAACGTGATGAAAACTAGCTTGACGATATTCCCATGTGTCCTCGGGAGCGCTTTTCCCATTATAAGAGTTTGTTCCGGCTTGTCCTTTGCTACAAAAAGGATTGGGCCACCTTGCTGCACTTTATTTACTTCATTTACTTGTTGCTCGTTACAATTTATCTTATCACAAAACTATCTGTTACCACTTATTTCAGTACTTGCAGAGAATACCTTGCTGAAAATCGCTTGTCATTTCCTTCTGCTCCTCGTTGGGTTCGACACTCTTACTTATCGAAAGGACTATGGTAGATCCCCTATACTTGTGGGACATCAATTATGCTTATGGAGATGAACTTGCTATAGTTCCTTATGTTAAACATGAAATTGTTGCTATTGCACCCACGCATGATAGTCCTACTATCTTTTTGAATCCTCCCAACTACACTATATCAGAGAAGTTTACCCTTATTAAGGATTATATTGATGGGTTGCGTTTTAATATTACACATGATGATTTTGATAGATATAATATGCATGTGCTTGCTGCTCCTACTTGCAATTATTATGAGAGAGGAACTACATCTTCGCCTCTTTATGTTTCCAACATGGTAAAATTGCAAGAAACTGTTTATACTATGCATTGGCCTTTACTGTGTGTGCATAAATTGTTCTTTTATGACATGCCGATGCATAGGAAGAGAGTTAGACTTCGTCATTACTTGATTTATGTTACTTTGTGCTCACTACTAAATGCCAAATCATTGCTAATTAAAATTGGCTTCGATATACCTTGGGATCCGGGTGGATCCATTACTTGAGCACTATATGCCTAGCTTAATGGCTTTAAAGAATGTGCTGCCAGGGAGACAACCCGGAAGTTTTAGAGATTCATTTATTTCTTTTGTGTGATTTTATAAAGTTTAAAAATAAAAATAATGTTCGAAGATTTGCCTTTAGGATGTTTACTTTGCTTGTTGGTTTGTACGGTGCAGGACAGAAACTTTAGCTGTAGTGTGCGATTTTACATTTTTTACTGGAACGTCAAATGGTTCTGAAACTTTTTGCACTGTCTTTCTACACAAATTATTTATTTTTCCTAATTTTGGTAGAACTTGTGGAGTACCAGAGGTATGGTGAATGCTCAGATTATTACAGACTGTTCTGTTTTAGACAGATTCTGTTTTTGATGCATAGTTTGCTTGTTTTGATGAAATTATCGAATTATATCAGTGGATTAAGCCATGGAAAAGTTATACTACAGTAGCTATAATGAAAAAAAATGAATTGGTTTGCAACAATACTTAGAGTATTGATTTGCTTTATTATACTAACGGATCTTACCAAGTTTTCTGTTGAAGTTTTGTGTGGATGAAGTGTTCGATGATCGAGAAGGTCTCGATATGAGAAGAAGGAAGAGAGGCAAGAGCTCAAGATTGGGGATGCCCGAGGAACCCCAAGTAAATATTCAAGGAGACTCAAGCGTCTAAGCTTGGGGATTCCCCGGAAGGCATCCCCTCTTTCTTCAACAAGTATCGGTATGTTTTCGGATTCGTTTCGTTCATGCGATATGTGCAATCTTGGAGCGTCTTTTGCATTTAGTTTTCACTTTTATTTTATGCACCATGCTGGTATGAGATAGTCCTTGGTTGATTTATAGAATGCTCTATGCACTTCACTTATATCTTTTGAGTATGGCTTCATAGAATGCTTCATGTGCTTCACTTATATCATTTGAAGTTTGGATTGCCTGTTTCTCTTTACATAGAAAACCACCATTTGTAGAATGCTCTTTTGCTTCACTTATATTTGTTAGAGCGTGGGCATATCTTTTGTAGAAAGATTTAAACTCTCTTGCTTCACTTATATCTATTTAGAGAGATGACAGGAACTAGTCATTCACATGGTTAGTCATAAAATCCTACATAAAACTTGTAGATCACTGAATATGATATGTTTGATTCCTTGCAATAGTTTTGCGATATAAAGATGGTGATATTAGAGTCATACTAGTGGGTAGTTGTGGATTAGTAGAAATACTTGTGTTGAGGTTTGTGATTCCCGTAGCATGCACGTATGGTGAACTGTTATGTGATGAAGTCGGAGCATGATTTATTTATTGATTGTCTTCCTTATGAGTGGCGGTCGGGGACGAGCGATGGTCTTTTCCTACCAATCTACCCCCTTAGGAGCATGCGCGTAGTACTTTGTTTTGATGACTAATATATTTTTGCAATAAGTATGTGAGTTCTTTATGACTAATGTTGAGTCCATGGATTATATGCACTCTCACCCTTCCATCACTGCTAGCCTCTTAGGTACCGTGCATTGCTCTTTCTCACCTCGAGAGTTGGTGCAAACTTCGCCGGTGCATCCAAACCCTGTTATACGATACGCTCTATCACACATAAGCCTCCTGATATCTTCCTCAAAACAGCCACCATACCTACCTATCATGGCATTTCCATAGCCATTCCGAGATATATTGCCATGCAACTTGCATCATCATCATATACATGACTTGAGAATTTATTGTCATATTGCTTTAAATGATCGTAAGATAGCTAGCATGATGTTTTCTTGGCTTGTCCGCTTTTTGATGTCATTGCTACGCTAGATCATTACACATCCCGGTACACCCCGGAGGCATTCATATAGAGTCATATCTTTGTTCTAGTATCGAGTTGTAAGTAAATAAACGTGTGATGATCATCATTATTAGAGCATTGTCCCATGTGAGGAAAGGATGAGGGAAGCTATGATTCCCTCACAAGTTGGGATGAGTCTCCGGACTTTACAAAAAAAATAAAAGAGGCCAAAGAAGCCCACAAAAAAGAGAGGCCAATGAAGCCCACCAAAAAAAGAGAAAAAATAAAATAAAAAATGAGAGAAAACAGAGAAGGGACAATGTTACTATCCTTTTACCACACTTGTGCTTCAGAATAGCTCCATGTTCTTCATATAGAGAGTCTCTTGAGTTATCACTTTCATATACTAGTGGTAATTTTCATTATAGAACTTGGCTTGTATATTCCAATGATGGGCTTCCTCAAATGCCCGAGGTCTTCATGAGCAAGCAAGTTGGATGCACACCCACTTGGTTTCCAGTTTGAGCCTCCATACACTTATAGCTCTTAGTGCATCTGTTGCATGGCAATCCCTACTCCTCACAATGACATCAGTTGATGGGCATCTCCATAGCTCGTTGATTAGCCTCGTCGATGTGAGACTTTCTCCCTTTTTGTCTTCTCCACACAACCTCCACCATCATATTCTATTCCACCTATAGAGCTATATCCATGGCTCACGCTCATGTATTGCGTGAAAGTTGAAAAGGTTTGAGAACATCAAAAGTATGAAACAATTGCTTGGCTTGTCATCGGGGTTGTGCATGATTTGAATATTTTGTGTGGTGAAGATGGAGCATAGCCAGACCATATGATTTTGTGGGTATAACTTCCTTTGGCAATGTTATTTTGCAAAGACATGATTGCTTTATTAGTAGAATTGAAGCATTATTGTTTTTATGTCAAATGATAGACTATTGCTTTGAATCACTCATATCTTAATATTCATGCCATGATTAGATTACGTGATCAAGATTATGCTAGGTAGCATTCCACATCAAAAATTATCTTTTTTATCATTTACCTACTCGAGGACGAGCAAGAATTAAGCTTGGGGATGCTGATACATCTCCGTCGTATCTATAATTTTTGATTGTTCCATGCCAATTTCCTGCAACTTTTATATACTTTTGGTAACTTTTTATACTATTTTGGGGACTAACATATTGATCCAGTGCCCAGTGCTAGTTCCTATTTGTTGCATGATTTTTGTTTCGCAGAAAATCCATATCAAACGGAATCCAAACGGGATAAAAACGGACGGAGAATATTTTTGGAATATTTGGAGAATATGGGAAGAAAATCAACGTGAGACGGTGCCCGAGGTGGCCACAAGGCAGGGGGCGCGCCCCTGACCGTCATGGGCCCCCGTAAGGCGGTTAATGCTCTTCTTTTGCCTCAATAAAGCTATTTTTCAGGAAAAAATCTCAGCGAAGGTTTCAGTCCAATCGGAGTTACGGATCTCCATATATATACGAAACGGTGAAAGGGCAGTGAGTGGGAGCGCAAAAACAGAGAGAGACAGAGAGACATATCCAATCTCGGAGGGGCTCTCGACCCTCCGCCGCCATGGAGGCCATGGACCAGAGGGGAAACCCTTCTCCCATCTAGGGAGAAGGTCAAGGAAGAAGAAGAAGGAGGGGGGCTCTCTCCCCCTCGCTTCCGGTGGCGCCGGAGTGCCACCGGGGGCCATCATCATCACCGCAATCTTCACCAACAACTTTACCGCCATCATCACCAACTCTTCCCCCCTCTATGCAGCAGTGTAACCCCTCTTTTACCCGCTATAATATCTACTTAAGCATGGTGCTCAACGCTATATATTATTTCCCAATGATGTATGGCTATCCTATGATGTTTGAGTAGATCCGTTTTGTCCAATGGGTTAATTGATGATCGTGATTGGTTTGAGTTGCATGCTTTATTATTGGTGCTGTCCTATGGGGATCTCCGTGTTGCGCAAGCGTGAGGGATTCCCGCTGTAGGGTTTGCAATATGTTCATGATTTTCTTATGGTGGGTGGTGTCGGTGTCAAAACCGACGGATCTCAGGTAGGGGGTCCCGAACTACGCGTCTAAGGCGGATGGTAACAAGAGGCAGGGGACACGATGTTTTACCCAGGTTTGGGCCCTCTTGATGTAGGTAAAACCCTATGTCCTGCTTGATTTATTCTTGATGATATGAGTATTACAAGAGTTAATCTACCACGAGATCGGAGAGGCTAAACCCTAGAAGCTAGCCTATGGTATGATTGTAAGTTGTCCTACGGTTTAAAATCCTCCGGTTTATGTAGACACCGGAGTGGGCTAGGGTTACACAAGGTCGGTTACAAAGGAGGAGATATCCATATCCGTACTGCCTAGCTTGCCTTCCACGCCAAGTAGAGTCCTATCCAGACACGAGACAAAGTCTTCAATCTTGTATCTTCATAGTCCAACAGTCCGGCCAAAGGATATAGTCCGGCTGTTCGGAGACCCCCTAATCCAGGACTCCCTCAGTAGCCCCTGAACCAGGATTCAATGACGATGAGTCCGGCGCGCAGTGTTGTGTTTGGCATTGCAAGGCGGGTTCCTCCTCCGGATACACCACAGAAGAGTTTGAATAAAAGGATAGTGTCCGACCCTGCAAAATAAGTTCCACATCCCACCATAGAGAGAATAATATTTCCACAAATCTAATCTGCTGACACATTTTGGCAACATGACATCATGCCATGGCTCGGTGATTATTCGAACCGTTTTTCTTTAACTAGCCCCGCACATAACGCGAGGTAGTTTGTTGACACGCCTTGTCAAAGCAGAGATCGTGTCCCCCTTATTACAGGATTCTCATCAATACGGGCATGGGTAACCCAACCGCGCCATCAATTACAGCGCTTGGGGGATAAGTGAGTTTTACCAGGCTAGTGGGGGCGCATAGTTTCGGCCTCCCTTATAAAGGGATAAGGTTTAACCTTTTTCTACCCACGCCTTCTTCCTCCTTGCACATCCATTCTTGCGCACTCGAGCTCCAACGCCCAAGTCCACATCCTTCTCCTCAACCTTCTCCAAATATGTCCGGAGCGGGAGGCAAGTGATGACCCACAAGTATACGGGATCGCAACAGCTTTCGAGGGTAGAGTATTCAACCCAAATTTATTGATTCGACACAAGGGGAGCCAAAGAATATTCTCAAGTATTAGCAGCTGAGTTGTCAATTCAACCACACCTGGAAACTTAGTATCTGCAGCAAAGTTTTTAGTAGCAAAGTAATATGATATTAGTGGTAACGGCAACAAAAGTAAAGACAGCAAAAGTAATGTTTTTGGTATTTTGTAGTGATTCTAACAGTAGCAGCGGAAAAGTAAATAAGCGTAAACTAGTATATGGAAAACTCGTAGGCACCGGATCTGTTATGGATAATTATGCCGGATGTGGTTCATCATGTAACAATCATAACATAGGGTGACACAAAACTAGCTCCAATTCATCAATGTAATGTAGGCATGTATTCCGTATATAGTCATACGTGCTTATGGAAAAGAACTTGCATGACATCTTTTGTCCTACCCTCCCGTGGCAGCGGGGTCCTATTGGAAACTCAGGGATATTAAGGCCTCCTTTTAATAGAGAACCGGAACAAAGCATTAGCACATAGTGAATACATGAACTCCTCAAACTACGGTCATCACCGGGAGTGGTCCCTATTATTGTCACTTCGGGGTTGCCGGATCATAACACATAGTAGGTGACTATAGACTTGCAAGATAGGATCTAGAACTCTCATATATTCATGAAAACATAATAGGTTCATATCTGAAATCATGGCACTCAGGCCCTAGTGACAAGCATTAAGCATAGCAAAGTCATAGCAACATCAATCTCAGAACATAATGGATACTAGGGATCAAACCCTAACAAAACTAACTCGATTACATGATAAATCTCATCCAACCCATCACCGTCCAACAAGCCTACGATGGAATTACTCACGCACGGCGGTGAGCATCATGAAATTGGTGATGGAGGATGGTTGATGATGACGACGGCGACGAATCCCCCTCTCCGGAGCCCCGAACGGACTCCAGATCAGCCCTCCCGAGAGGTTTTAGGGCTTGGCGGTGGCTCCGTATCGTAAAACGCGATGATTTCTTCTCTCTGATGTTTTCTCTCCGAAAGCAAATATATAGAGTTGGAGTTGGCGTCGAAGGGTCTCCAGGGGGCCCACGAGGTAGGGGGGCGCGCCCTGGGGGGGGGGCGCCCCCACCCTCGTGAGAAGGGTGTGGGCCCCCTGGTCTTCATATTTGGCGAGGATTTTTTATTATTTTTTCTAAGACCTCCCGTGGAGTTTCAGGTCATTCCGAGAATATTTGTTTTCTGCACATAAAACAACATCATGGCAATTCTGCTGAAAACAACGTCAGTCTGGGTTAGTTCCATTCAAATCATACAAGTTAGAGTCCAAAACAAGGGCAAAAGTGTTTGGAAAAGTAGATACGACGGAGACGTATCAACTCCCCCAAGCTTAAACCCTTGCTTGTCCTCAAGCAATTCAGTTGACAAACTGAAAGAAAGAAATATAAACTTTTACAAACTCTGTTTGCTCTTGTTGTTGTTACTATGTCAAGCCAGCATTCAAGTTTTCAGCATAGATCATAACTAACCACATTTGCAATAATTCTCAGGTCTCGTAATTACTCATATCAATAGCATAATCAACTAGCAAGTCATAATAATAAATCTCGGATGACAACACTTTCTCAAAACAATCTTAAAATGATATAACAAGATGGTATCTCACTAGCCCTTTCTAAGACCGCAAAACATAAATGCAGAGCACCTTTAAAGATTAAGGACTGACTAGACATTGTAATTCATGGTAAAAGAGATCCAATCATAGTCATACCCAACATAAATTAATAGTGATGAATGCAAATGACAGCTGTGCTCTCCAGCTAGTGCTTTTTAATAAGAGGGTGATGACTCAACATAAAAGTAAATGGATAGGCCCTTCGCAGAGGGAAGCAGGGATTTGTAGAGGTTCCAGAGCTCGATTTTGCAATAGAGATAAATTGTATTTTGAGCGATATACTTTCATTGTCAACGTAACAACTAAGAGATGGCGATATATTCCATGCTAAACACATTATAGGCGGTTCCCAAACAGAATGGTAAAGTTTATACCCCCCTCCACCAACAAACATCAATCCATGGCTTGCTCGAAACAACGAGTGCCTCCAACATACATCAGGTCCCAGGGGGAGTTTTGTTTGCAATTAATTTTGATTTAGTTTGCATAAAGCATGGGACTAGGCATCCCGGTGACCAGCCATTTTCTCGTGAGTGAGGAGCGGAGTCCACTCCTCTTGAGAATAACCCGCCTAACACGGAAGATAAGGACAGCCTTTGTTGATACATGAGCTATTCGAGCATACAAAACAGAATGTTTATTTGAAGGTTTAGAGTTTGGCACATACAAATTTACTTGGAACGGCAGGTAGATACCGCATATAGGAAGGTATAGTGGACTCATCTGGAATAACTTTGGGGTTTAGGGGATTGGATGCACAAGCAGTATTCCCGCTTAGTACAGGTGAAGGCTAGCAAAAGACTGGGAAGCGACCAACTAGAGAGCGACAACAGCCATGTACATGCATTAAAATTAATAAACATTGGATGCAAGCATGAGTAGGATATAATCCACCATGAACATAAATATCGTGAAGGCTATGTTGATTTGTTTCAACTACATGCGTGAACATGTGCCAAGTCAAGTCACTTAAATCCTTCAAAGGAGGATACCACCCCATCATACCACAACATAACCATCTCAATAGCATGTTGGCACACAAGGTAAATCATTATAACTCATAGCTAATCAAGCATGGCACAAGCAACTATGATATCTAATTGTCATTGCAAACATGTTTATTCATAATAAGCTGAATCAAGAACGTGGGACTCATCATATTTACCAAAACAAAAGAGGTCGAGTTCATACCAGATTTTCTCATCTCAGTCAGTCCATCATATATCATCATAATTTCCTTTCACTTGCACGACCGAATGGTGTGAATAATAATAAGAGTGCACGTGCATTGACTAAGCTAGAATCTGTGAGCATTCAATAAACAGGAGAAGACAAGGCAATATGGGCTCTTTGGTTAATTCAACAATAATGCATATAAGAGCCACTTCAACAATTTAATTATGGTCTTCTCCCACTGACCCCCAAAGAAAAGAAAAGAAATAAAACTATTTACACGGGAAAGCTCCCAACAAGCAAAAGAAGAACGGAAAATATTTTTGGGTTTTCTTTTTAATTACTACTACATGCATGGGAAGTAAATTAATTAGAAGCTACAACTAATTTTTTTTGTTTTTTCTTAAGGTTTATTAAACACACAAGAAGAAATCATAAAAAGGAAAATAAACTAGCATGGATGATACAATGAAAAAGTATGAGCATCGACATCTAGCAATGAGTGTGTGTGAACATAAATGTAATGTCGGTGAGAAATACGTACTCCCCCAAGCTTAGGCTTTGGCCTAAGTTGGTCTATGGCCACGGCTGGCCTATCAGATATCCATAATAATAGTTGTTGAGGTCGTACTGTGATGAGGAAGGATAGTTGGGATCATACTGATGTGCAGCGGTTATCGCCTGCTGAGCTGCAGCGTGGAGTCGAGCTGCCTCCGCTCTCCTCTCGTACTCTTCTGCCTCCTCTCTGGTAATAACATATCTTCCTTTTGCCTGTGAATCAAAGAAGGCAGGAGCAGGGAGAGTAATACAGAAAACACGTTGTTTATCAAAAATTAAGCGGTATAAGAGAGGTGATTCAGACCTCTCGACAAACTGGTGTGAAGCCATAGAGTCATAATCTAAATATGCAGGGGGCAACTCCGTATCACCCTCGCGAATGTCTATTTCAAGAAAATGATCTAGGCGGGTTGCAAAAATTCCTCCAAAGAAATCTCCATTATGTCTATTGTGATGCAACCTACGAGCTACAATGGCTCCCATATGATAAGATTGGTCTCCTAACACAGCACTCCTAAGAATGCTAAGATCAGGGACACACATGTGACATGCTTTATCCTTAGCATTTATGCAACTACCCATTGAAAAAGAAAAATTATGTATAGCAGGAAAGTGAATGCTCCCTATGGTAGCCTGCGTTATATCTCTAGATTCTCCCACAGTTATACTAGCAAGAAAGTTTCTAAATTCAGATTTAGGGGGATCCCTAACACTACCCCATGATGGAAGTTTACAAGCAGAAGTGAAATCCTCTAAGTCCATGGTATAAGATTTGTAATAAAGATCAAACATGACTGAAGGAGAATTACGCGAAGATGAATACTCAAACCTCCTCACAAATGAACTTGTGAGATCATGATACTTGGGGCATTTGTTAGCCTCAAAATCCTCAAGACCGGCATTGCGCAAATATGCTTTGAATTCTTCTTTAATTCCCGCACGGTCCATAAAATTTTCCGAGGGCCATTCGCATGGCCGTATTGGAGCGTCTCTTGGTGGATCCTCGTCGGCATCGCGCATAGCAATCCTGGGTCCTTGCTTCTTAGAGGAACCACCTTGGAACATCTTCCTAAGCATATTGTTTATCTCTAAAAAATTCTGAATTTTTTAGTAAATTCAAAATAAAAGTGAATCAAACTCAATACTATTGATAGCAACTACTCCTACAAGTGCCTAGAGCCTATATCAAGCATCAAAAGTACTTGGAGCCATATAAATTTGACATGCAAGCTCAAGAACATGGTCACCCATGCAGCACAAATTTGCAATGAATAAAGCACTAGAACAAAAACTAATTGGACCAATGGAGGAGTCACATACCAAGGAACAATCTCCCCAAGCAGTTTTGCAAGAGGTGCTTTGAGCAAGGAGATCGAAAATCACAGCAAAAGTGGCTGGAACTCGTGCTTGAGTTGGTTTTTCGGGTTTGTGTGAGATAGAGGAAGAAGATGGGTGCTGGGATAAGTGGAGGAGCGCCACTATGGGCCCACGAGGCAGGGGGGCGCACCCACCACCCTCGTGGCCAGGTGGAGCTCCTCCCGCGGTGATTTTTGCACAGTAAATCCTCAAATATTCCCGAAAAAATCATATTAAATTGGCATATCATTCTGAGGACTTTTATTTTCGGGTTATTTTTATATTGCACGGATAATCAGATAACAGACAGAAAAATACTATTTTTACTTTATTTCTACTAAATAACAGAAAATTAAAGAGGGTACAGAAGTTTGTGCTTCTAGTTTCATCCATCTCATGCTCATCAAAAAGAATCCACTAACAAGGTTGATCAAGTCTTGTTAACAAACTCATTCCGATAATCATGGAATCGGAGAAATTTCTAATAACACTAAGTTACCTCAACGGGGATATGCACATCCCCTATAATAAGTATATCATATTTCTTCCTGACAGTAGGAAGAGGAAATTCAAAACCTCCAATTATAATCGATGGAATTTTTCCAATGGAGTTGATACTATGAATTTGAGGTTGTTTCCTCGGAAAGTGTACCGTATGCTCATTACCATTAACATGAAAAGTGACATTGCCTTTGTTGCAATCAATAACAGCCCCTGCAGTATTAAGAAAAGGTCTTCCAAGAATAATAGACATACTATCATCCTCGGGAATATCAAGAATAACAAAGTCCGTTAAAATAGTAACGTTTGCAACCACAACAGGCACATCCTCACAAATACCGACAGGTATAGCAGTTGATTTATCAGCCATTTGCAAAGATATTTCAGTAGGTGTCAACTTGTTCAAGTCAAGTCTACGATATAAAGAGAGAGGCATAACACTAACACCGGCTCCAAGATCACATAAAGCAGTTTTAATATAATTTCTTTTAATGGAGCAAGGTATAGTAGGTACTCCGGGGTCTCCAAGTTTCTTTGGTATTCCACCCTTAAAAGTATAGTTAGCAAGCATGGTGGAAATCTCAGCTTCCAGTATATTTCTTTTATTAGTAATGATATCCTTCATGTATTTAGCATAAGGATTTGTTTTGAGCACATCAGTTAATCGCACACGCAAAAAGATAGGCCTAATCATTTCAGCAAAGCGCTCAAAATCCTCATCATCCTTTTTCTTGGATGGTTTTGGAGGAAAAGGCATGGGTTTCTGAACCCAAGGTTCTCTTTCTTTACCATGTTTCCTAGCAACAAAGTCTCTTTTATCATAACGTTGATTCTTTGATTGTGGGTTATCAAGATCAACAGCAGGTTCAATTTCTACATCATTGTCATTACTAGGTTGAGCATCATCATGAACATTACAATTAATATTTTTATTAGGTTCAGGCTCATTACCAGATTGTGTTTCAGCATCAGACATAGAGATATCATTTGGATTATCAGGTGGTTCAGCAATAGGTTCACTAGAAGTTTGCACAGTTCTATCATTTTTATTTTTCTTCCTTTTAGAAGAACTAGGAACATCAATATTATTTCTCTGAGAATCTTGCTCGATTCTCTTAGGGTGGCCTTCAGGATACAAAGGTTCCTGAGTCATTCTACCAGTTCTAGTAGCCACTCTAACATCATAATCATTTTTCTTACTATTAATTTCATCAAGCACTTCTTTTTGAGCTTGAAGTACTTGTTCTACTTGAGTGGTAACCATAGAAGCATGTTTGCTAATAAGTTTAAGTTCACCTTTAATATCAGCCATGTAATCACCCAAGCGTCTAATCATATAAGCATTTTCTTTTAATTGTCTACCAAAATAAGCATTGAAGTCGTCTTGCTTATACATAAAGTTATCAAACTCATCCAAGCACTGACTAGCAATTTTAGTAGGAGGAACTTCAGCTTTATCATATCTACAGAGAGAATTTACCTTTACTACCTGTGTCGGAGTATCGGGGTCAGGAGGTTCTTCAACAAATAAATAATTGAGATCATAAGTTTCTTCAACATGCAGTGAATTAAGACCATGTATTTCTTCATTAGGAGGTAAATTCTTAACGTCTTCATCTTTAATACCTTTCTCTTTCATAGATTTCTTTGCCTCTTGCATATCTTCGGGACTGAGAAATAGAACACCTCTCTTCTTCGGAGTTGGTTTAGGAATAGGCTCAGTAATTGGAGCAGGAGCTAGCTCAGGAGTTGGCTCAGGAGGTGGCTCAGGAGGTGCCCAATTATTTTCATTTGTCAACATATTATTCAATAGGATTTCAGCTTCATCCGGTGTTCTTTCCCTGAAAAGAGAACCAGCACAACTATCCAGGTAATCTGTGGAAGCATCGGTTAGTCCATTATAAAAGATATCAAGTATTTGAGGTTTCTTAAGAGGATGATCAGGTAAAGCATTAAGTAACTTGAGAAGCCTCCCCAAGCTTGTGGGAGACTCTCTTCTTTAATTTTCACGAAGTTGTATATTTCCCTCAAAGCAGCTTGTTTCTTATGAGCAGGAAAATATTTATCAGAGAAGTAATAAATCATATCCTGGAGACTACGCACACAACCAGGATCAAGAGAATTAAACCATATCTTAGCATCACCCTTTAATGAGAACGGAAATATTTTGAGTATATAAAAGTAACGCGATCTCTCATCATTAGTAAACAGGGCAGCTATATTATCTAACTTAGTAAGATGTGTCACAACAGTTTCAGAATCATAGCCATAAAATAGATCAGATTCAACCAAAGTAATTATATCAGGATCAACAGAGAATTCATAATCCTTATCAGGAACACATATAGGTGAACTAGCAAAAGCAGGGTCGGGTCTCATTTTATCTCTAAGTGATTCTTTGTTCCATTTAATTAATAACCTCTTAAGCTCATATCTATCTCTGCAAGCGAAAATAGCGGCAGAAGATTCCTTATCAAAAAGATAACCTTTAGGAATAACAGACATGTTTTCATCATCGCTATCATCATCGTATTCAGATTCAATAATTTCTTTTTCTCTAGCCCTAGCAATTTGTTCATCAAGAAATTTACTAAGAGGCACAGTAGTATCAGACATAGAAGCAGTTTCACCATAAGTATCATGCATAGCAGAAGTGGCATCATCAATAACATGCGACATATTGGAACAAATAGCAGAAGCAGGTGTAGGTGTCGCAAACTTACTCATAACAGAAGGTGAATCAAGTGCGGAGCTAGATGGCAGTTCCTTACCTCCCCTCGTAGTTGAGGGATAGATCTTGGTTTTTGGATCTCTCAAGTTATTCATAATAATAAGCAGATATAAATCCCAAGTGACTCAAAGAATAGAGCTATGCTCCCCGGCAACGACGCCTGAAATTAGTCTTGATGACCCACAAGTATAGGGGATCGCAACAGCTTTCGAGGGTAGAGTATTCAACCCAAATTTATTGATTCGACACAAGGGGAGCCAAAGAATATTCTCAAGTATTAGCAGCTGAGTTGTCAATTCAACCACACCTGGAAACTTAGTATCTGCAGCAAAGTGTTTAGTAGCACAGTAATATGATAGTAGTGGTAATGGCAACAAAAGTAAAGACAACAAAAGTAATGTTTTTGGTATTTTGTAGTGATTGTAACAGTAGCAGCGGAAAAGTAAATAAGCGTAAACTAGTATATGGAAAACTCGTAGGCACCGGATCAGTGATGGATAATTATGCCGGATGCGGTTCATCATGTAACAGTCATGACATAGGGTGACACAGAACTAGCTCCAATTCATCAATGTAATGTAGGCATGTATTCCGTATATAGTCATACGTGCTTATGGAAAAGAACTTGCATGACATCTTTTGTCCTACCTCCCGTGGCAGCGGGGTCCTATTGGAAACTTAGGGATATTAAGGCCTCCTTTTAATAGAGATCCGGAACAAAGCATTAGCACATTGTGAATACGTGAACTCCTCAAACCACGGTCATCACCGGGAGTGGTCCCGATTATTTTCACTTCGGGGTTGCCGGATCATAACACATAGTAGGTGACTATACACTTGCAAGATAGGATCTAGAACTCTCATATATTCATGAAAACATAATAGGTTCAGATCTGAAATCATGGCACTCGGGCCCTAGTGACAAGCATTAAGCATAGCAAAGTCATAGCAACATCAATCTCAGAACATAATGGATACTAGGGATCAAACCCTAACAAAACTAACTCGATTACATGATAAATCTCATCCAACCCATCACCGTCCAGCAAGCCTACTATGGAATTACTCACGCACGGCGGTGAGGATCATGAAATTGGTGATGGAGGATGGTTGATGATGACGAATCCCCCTCTCTGGAGCCCCGAAAGGACTCCAGATCAGCCCTCCCAAGAGGTTTTAGGGCTTGGCGGCGGGTCCGTATCGTAAAACAAGACAATTTCTTCTCTCTAATTTTTTTCTCTCCGAAAGCAAATATATAGAGTTGGAGTTGGCGTCGGAGGGTCTCCAGGGGGCCCATGAGGTAGGGGCCGCGCCCTAGGGGGGGGCGCCCCCACCCTCGTGAGAAGGGTGTGGGCCCCCTGGTCTTCATATTTGGCGAGGATTTTTTATTATTTTTCTAAGACCTCCCGTGGAGTTTCAGGTCATTCCGAGAATATTTGTTTTCTGCACATAAAACAACATCATGGCAATTCTGCTGAAAACAGCGTCAGTCCGGGTTAGTTCCATTCAAACCATACAAGTTAGAGTCCAAAACAAGGGCAAAAGTGTTTGGAAAAGTAGATACGACGGAGACGTATCAGCAAGTGGATGGCTTCCTCCGTTACGGAGGGACACATTAAAAAGCTGCATGGAGCCGGATACTTAGCCGCGAATATCGCGCATCGGCTGCCCACTGCGGGGCAAATCGTCCCTACCCCGGAACGTCATGAGAGGGTAGTTTTCCTCCACCACTTCCTCCGTGGACTGGGGTTTCCCCTCCAACCATTCGTCCGTGGTCTTATGTTCTACTACGGGCTGGATTTTCATGATCTGGCCCCGAATTTCATCCTCAACATCTCGGCGTTCATCGTCGTGTGCGAGGCTTTCCTCCGCATCCAGCCCCACTTCGGTCTGTGGCTGAAGACCTTCAATATCAAGCCGAAGGTGGTGGGCGGCCAACAAGCAGAATGTGGCGGAGCCATGGTGGGCAAGATGCCCAATGTTATATGGCTCGAAGGCTCCTTCGTGGAGACCATAAAGGGGTGGCAATCAGCGTGGTTCTACATCACCGAGCCGCGCGACACCAACTGGGTGGCGGCCCCCGAGTTTCGATCCGGAATCCCCACGCGGCTCACCTCCTGGAAAGAGAAGGGCCTGTCCTGGGGTTCATCGGTGGAGCTGGACGGACTCCAGAAATGTATCCGGAACATGGCAAGCAAGAAGCTCAAGCTTGTCAACATAGTCCAGGTCATGCTCTTCTGCCGGATCCTCCTGTGTCAACAACGTGATTTCAACTTGTGGGAGTTCGACCCGGCCCAGCACCAGACTCTGAGGGAGCTCTTTGACACGACGCACAAGGACGTCTAGAGGGTGCTATTCAAGGGCGTCGAGGTCCCTCCTTCTCTTACTGAGGACCGCGGGCTAAGCACGAAGTGCCCTGCAAATCCGGTAAGTTCTGTACATCTGGTAGGATTTTTACGTCCCATAGCTTAACCATATGCGGGGTCTCAGCTCCCATGCCTTTGACAGGACTGGGTGAAGGCATCGGAGCAGATCGACTGCCCGGCCCCTCTGCCCGAAGACACTGCGGACGCTCTCCTAACGGAGATGCTGACTCCGACTCCTTACCAGGTGCCGGAGAAGACCAAGAAGGAGGCCAAGGGAACCCGAAAGAGTTCCCGGCGCCAGGTGGTGTCGGACTCATCGTCCGACGACTCCGCGACGCACTCCTCCCCTTAAGACGAGGAGGAAGATGAAGATGCTCCCCCTCCAGTCGGGGGAGACAAGAAAAGGAAGGCCGCCCCAACCGGCGGGGGGGGGGGGGGCGAAGGGTCCAAGAAGGGAAGGACTCTCCTTACGGACTACTCCACCACCGCCGCCGAAGGCGAAGACGAGTGGCTGCTCCGGACGAAGCCCCTGGCGAAGTCGTAAGTATTCGGATACCAGAGTAACTCATAGCATACCTTTGTCGCACTCCTTCTCCTAACGCCGAATTATGATTATGCAGACCGCCCCGATCCCGTATCGATGTATCCTCGTCGGACGGCTCCCTGGACTCATCGGATATGGATAGCGATCCACTTCGGACCACCACCTCCCCTTGCCCTACGGACAATGCCAAGGTATTGTCTCAAGAGGCACCGGGTCGAGGGGAGACAGTCCCGGAGGCGCCTCACGGCGACCTTTCCGGACTTCGGGAGCAGAGGGAGTAAGGCTCCCGAGGGCTCCGAGTTCGGCCCTCAGCCGAACACTGCGGCGGAACCTCTAGTGGTTCCGGACTCGGGCAGGCGGCCTCCTTCCAAAAGGGGCAAGACGCCTGTGCTGGTGACCTCTGTCCATCCAGAGGCACCGGACTACCTGCTGGGAGCGCTTCGCGGCGCTTCCATCAACGAAGAGCACCGCACTATTATGAGTGCGGTGATCAAGAAGGTTCAGTCCGCCAAGAGCGGACTGACTGAAGCCTGTGCCAGCCTTTTAATAGGCTTTGAGGTAAGTATTTAAAATATAGGAAAAATATTACCGCATAGACAGTAGCCCCTGATGCTCTGTTTGGTGTTCAGAAAGAAAAGCCAAATAGAGGATCAAATAATATCTGCAGGAGTCCAATAC
Source organism: Triticum aestivum (assembly GCF_018294505.1). NCBI lineage: Eukaryota > Viridiplantae > Streptophyta > Magnoliopsida > Poales > Poaceae > Triticum > Triticum aestivum. The sequence continues at coordinate 251,904,919 of NC_057812.1, forward strand.
TAGTATGTCTGTATGCGTATGCAGGCTTCGCCGCTGACCTCTGCCGCACTGACTGCGGAGGTCGCCGCACTGAAGCAGGACTTCGAGGGGTCCGAGAGAGAGCTCGGCCTTGCTAAGAGGCAGCTCGAGGAGAACAAAGGTAAGTAATACCTAGTCTGTATATATATATATATATATATATATAGTGTTACTATTCATCATCCAGGGTGCAGAATAAGTTATTCTTCACCTGAGGTAATCTTACGATCATTTCATAATTGAATTACGTTTCGAATTCAAATAGTTATATTCCTATTGATTCACTACGTAAAATTTGACATAAAAAAATTAAAAATATAGGTGATAAGACAAGAAAATTTACAGTTTATGTGTATTTTAGACTATGTTTTTACGTTTGTAATTTTACATAACATAAAATATTTTTTACGGCGATTATATATTTTCTTACGGTCCCTTTTTACGTCGGAAATAAGACGAAACTTACGGAACGTAAATTTACGGTGCATTGATGGTAAAATAGAGGAGGGTGAAGAATAACTATTTCTCACCTAGGGTGACGAATAGCGCGCCCTATATATATATATATATATATATATATATATATATATATATATAAAGATGCGATTGCAAAATGACAGGATCATCATGAATGTAGCAGGGGCCACAACCGAAGTGGCGACCGTGAAGCAAGCGCAAGCGCTGTCCGAGGCCGAAAACAAAGCGGCCAAGGAGCGCACTGAGCGGGAAAGGCAGGAGGCACGGGTGGGCGAGGTGCAGCAAGAGGTCCAGGCTCTCGTGACGAAGCATGAGGCGTTGGAGCTTGACTCGAAGACACGAGAGTCCGAGCTTGCCGCGACCCTCGAGAGCGCAAAGAATGCTAAGGCCGAAGCCCAAAAGGCCCTCCAGGAGATTGATGCGATGAGGAAGATAGCATGGGTAAGGCATTCAATATGCAGAGCAAGCATGTGAAAGTAAATTACTTGTTACTTACCCGAGTTCGGAGCTCTCCAGGAGCATTCGCAGATTTGCCCTGCAGCGTGTCGGATGCCGCTAAATTTTACTGGGCCGAGGAGGGAAGCTCGACGGAGAAGTTGTTCTAGGCCCAGTATACTGGGACCAAACACCCGGTGCCTATTAGCGACCAGCTAAAGCAGCTGGTCGAGCTACACAAGGTGGCCGAACAGGCCATGAAGGGCTTTATAGTCCGGATGTGGCCTGGCGACGCCCTTCCCAACAGCTACTTCGGCCTGGTGAGGCGGCTTGTGGATGCCTGCCCACGGCTGGAAGTCATCAAGCGGTCCGTCTGCATCGAAGGTGCTCGCCGGGCTTTCGCCCGTGCGAAGGTGCACTGGGCCAAGATGGACGCCGTGAAGCTGGTGAAGGAGGGGCTGCCGCAGGGAAAGGAGCATCGCCACCCCGAGATGTACTATGAGGGTGTCCTGAAAGGTGCCCGTCTTGTAGCGGACGAGTGCGCAAAAGATGTAATATTTGAATGAACTTGCTCGTGTGATCCTATATGATGAAAACTTGTTCATATGCGCTATGCAACGCTTGTTTGAATTTAAAATATTACCTTCTGTTCAACTGTTTATCAAATCTGAGAGATGGCTAGTCGTCGGCTTCTGCCCCCATGCCACGAGTGCTGGGGTGTTCGGGATAAACCTGAGCACTCTTGTTCCCATTTTTGGGTCCTTCGAGGGAGGTGCTCAGCGCAACGAACGAGGCAATCAGACTATAATGTGTTATCACTCTCACTTAGCCATAGAATTCTATAATTTGAAATTTCGGCGAAGCCCCTAGTATTCGGAAGGCCGAATTCGGGGCGCTATACACGCCTTAAGCCGGACATGGCCGACTCCTCGCTCTAAGAGGCATAAGTCTTTAGGGACTTGAAACCTCTCGAACAGCGACCAGTCTCTCGCCTTATCATGACAGTCAGTTTTAGCTTTCTCTACTGAGGTGCTTAGCCTAGCAGAACCGGGGCACAATCGCAGTAGTTCTCCCAGTGCTACCTTAGCCGATATAGCGGAACGTAAGGTACCAAAACATGGGAGGCGGGCAAACCCAACTATTGACCCAAGACATGATTCGGAGCTGATGCATATAATGCTATAAGTTCGGGGTGCTGCACTGTCGAAAGTGTTCGGACTTCTCACGTCGTATTATGGGGTATGCTTAAGCCCCTAGCGTATTGGCCGTACCAGAGTGTACGGGTGCTAGATGTCATGAGTGAACATATATATAAAAAGGAAGAATGCAATAATAGTCTTAGTGCTATGCATTGTTTATTCAAAAAGGTGCGTTAAAGCAGAATGATACAAGTAGTGCGATAAGCAAAAAGTAGGACTATTTGACATGTCCCCTCCAAGGGCAAGCTGAGGAATAGTATTAAAGCAAGTATTTCACTCGTTACGTAATCCACCTGGGAGTTCTGTGGTGTGACATAGCTTTCTGCCTCCTTGATTGCTGCATCATGTGTTCGACAATCATGCTGCCGGACAGTGTTTCCAGAGATTAAAGTCCTAAAAGAGAAAAATAACAAAGCGGGAAGCCCCTAGTGCGGTTTAAGCCGCGTCTTGGAGCGTGCCGTGGTCGTGCCCCCCTCCCCACCTATGCCCATGGTATTTTTAGTGTGTAATTATGTACGTGTGGCACGGTTTTCGCCGTTTGGCTGGGACCGGGGTGGGGGCCGCATTGCTATGCGAGCTCGGAACGTGCCAGGTGGTCCTGTTGCCGATTACTCCGGGCGCGCTTGAAGGTGTCCGGGTCCTTAATCGCCGAACTAGCGGATTGCCTTAAGTGGCTGCTTTGCGCTTCTGCTGCGAGGGCCGCAGTGTGCTCCTCCGTGCGGAGAGAGCGCTCAGTGTTTCCATTGATTGTGATGACCCCCTGAGGTCCTGGCATCTTGAGCTTGAGATATGCATAATGCGGTACTGCATTGAATCTCACAAATGCGGTTCGCCCGAGCAGTGCATGGTAGCCACTGAGGAACGAGACTATATCGAAGATTAACTCTTCGCTTCAGAAGTTATCCGGGGATCCGAAGACCACTTCCAGTGTGACTGAGCCTGTGCAATGGGCCTCTACACCTGGTATGACGCCTTTAAAGGTCATTTTTGTGGGTTTGATCCTTGAGGGGTCTATACCCATTTTGCGCACTGTGTCCTGATAAAGCAGGTTCAGGCTGCTGCCGCCATCCATAAGGACTTGAGTGAGGTGAATCCGTCAATGATTGGGTCTAGGACCAGTGCGGCGAATCCGCCATGACGGATACTAGTGGGTGGTCCCTGCGATCGAAGGTGATCGGACAGGAGGACCATGGGTTGAACTTTGGGGCGACTGGCTCCAATGCATATACGTCCCTGAGCGCACGATTCCGCTCCCTCTTGGGGATGTGGGTTGCGCATATCATGTTCACGGTCCGCACTTGTGGGGGGAACCTCTTCTGTCCTCCGGTGTTCGGCTGCCGGGGCTCCTCCTCGTCATCGCTATGTGACCCCTTATCTTTGTTTTCGGCATTTAACTTGCCGGCGTGCTTGAACACCCAACAATCCCTGTTGGTGTGGTTGGCTGGCTTGTCGGGGGTGCCGTGTATTTGACACGAGTGATCGAGTATACGGTCCAAACTGGACGGGCCTGGAGTGCTTCTTTTGAACGGCTTTTTCCGCTGACCGGGTTTAGAGCCTTTGAATCTGGCATTGACTGCCGTATCCTTGGTATTGTCGCTGTTAATGCGGCGCTTATATTTGTTGCGACGTGACCTGCCGTTGCCGTCCTTGGTATCCGAAGTACCATGGTTCTTTGATATGTTATTGCTGCGAGCCAACCAGCTGTCCTCTCCCGCACAAAAGCGGGTCATGAGTGTCGTGAGGGCTGCCATAGATTTCGGCTTTTCCTGGCCAAGGTGCCGGGCGAGCCATTCATCGTGGATGTTGTGCTTGAAAGCTACTAGGGCCTCTGCATCCGGACAGTCGACAATTTGATTTTTCTTTGTTAGGAACCGTGTCCAGAATTGTCTGGCCGATTCCTGTGGCTGCTGAATTATGTAGCTCAAGTCATCGGCATCTGGTGGTTGCACATAAGTACCATGAAAGTTGTCGAGGAATGCGGCTTCCAGATCTTCCCAAGAGCCAATGGACTCTGTTTGCAAGCTATTGAGCCAATGCCGAGCTGTTCCTTTGAGTTTGAGTGGGAGGTATTTGATGGCGTGTAGGTCATCACCACGGGCCATGTGGATGTGTAGGAGGAAATCCTCGATCCATACCGCAGGATCTTTTGAGCCGTCGTATGATTCTATATTTACGGGTTTGAAACCCTTTGGGATTTGATGATCCATCACTTCGTCTGTGAAGCATAAGGGGTGTGCAGCGCCTCTGTACTGGGCTATCGAGATGCAGCTCAAAGGAGTCTTGCCCGCTGTGTTCGGCCCAGCCGGACTTACTTTTACTGTATCCGCGTGACAATTATCGTCTCGCATAGTGGCGCACCCTCGTGATCCGTAGATCGATCTTGCATGTTTTGCTTTGTCCTGCCATACGTCTCGCAGGTCTAGCGTATTTCCCCATGCCTTTTTATTTGAATGGCGTCGGGGTGCGGGCTGAGCTTTTGGCTGGAATGCCTCTCTGTCGCAGCCACGAGGTGGCCGATCAGCCGCATCATACACCGGGGATGTAGGTTTTGGTGCTTCCTCCTCCAGCCGGGGTAGCAACCTACATTTTGGGTAACTCTTGGAGGGGCATTTGAGTTTATATTCCTCGGCCGCAAGGACTTCAGTCCATCTGTCAGCTAGCAAATCTTGATCAGCTTGAAGCTGCTGCTGCTTTTTCTTAAGGCTATTTGCCGTGGCTATAAGCCGGTGCTTGAAGCGCCCTTGTTCGACGGGATCCTCAGGCACGACGAATTCGTCGTCGTCGAGGCTTGCCTCGTCTTTGGAGGGAGGCATGTAATTATCATCCTCCGCCTCTCCGTCTACCGCTCTCTCAGGAGGGCTAGTTTCTCCATCCTCCTGCTCTTAATCTTGCTGGAGGGGATTGTTGTTGTCTTTGGCACTGTTCGGAGTGCTATTATCTCCGGTGCCGGTATCACTGCTTTTGCCTTGGCAGGACTTAGAGCGGCACCGCTCACGCCGGCGCTTGGGTTGCTTCTTGGAGGGTTCATCCTCCGCTATCTCATTGCCATTGCCTTCTTTGGGTGTGTCCACCATGTATATGTCATATGATGAGGTGGTTGTCCAGTGCCCTGTGGGCAGTGGTTCCTCTTCGTCTCCCGCATCGTCGCCCATACCGTCGATGTCTTCGGAACCGAAGTCGAGCATGTCGGTTAAGTCATCGATAGTGGCTATTAAGTGGGTGGTGGGTGGGCGGCGAATTTCTTCGTCATCCCCATCCCAATCCTACTGGACGGAGTTCGGCCAGGATTCTCCTGACAAGGAGAGAGACCTTAATGAGTTCAGTATGTCGCCGAATGGGGAGTGCTGAAAGATATCCACGGAGGTAAACTCCATGATTGGCGCCCAATCGGATTCAATAGGCACGGGCGCAGGCGGTTCGGAGTCTGTGGCCGGGAAGAATCCAGTAGTTCGGCATCACGGCTCCCGTGAAGGGTAAGGTGAATCCTCGGCTCGATCGCCGCTGAGAGTATGGCCTCCATGGCAAGGTCAATCCACCCGTCCATTGATGGCGCGGTTGGCTCCGAATTGAGGGTCGGAGAAGTCGTCGGTGCGATCTCCTGAACACTGTTCGATGGCAGAGCTAAATCATGCTCATCGAGACCGTGTAGCGCACTTGGTAGGGGATCGAATCCGTCGAAGATCAAGTCTCCGCGGATATCGGCCGTGTAGTTTAAGCTTCCAAACCTGACCTAGTGGCCAGGGGCGTAACTTTCGATCTGCTCCAGGTGGCCAAGCGAGTTGGCCCGCGGTGCGTAGCCGCCGAATACGAAGATCTGTCCGGGGAGAAAAGTCTCACCCTGGACTGCATCACTATCGATGCTTGAAGGAGCCATCAAGCCTAATGGCGACGACACAGAGGAACTCTCAATGAAAGCACCAATGTCGGTGTCAAAACCGGCGGATCTCAGGTAGGGGGTCCCGAACTGTGCGTCTAAGGCGAATGGTAACAGGAGGCAGGGGACACGATGTTTTACCCAGGTTTGGGCCCTCTTGATGGAGGTAAAACCCTACGTCCTGCTTGATTTATTCTTGATGATATGAGTATTACAAGAGTTAATCTACCACGAGATCGGAGAGGCTAAACCCTAGAAGCTAGCCTATGGTATGATTGTATGTTGTCCTACGGACTAAAACCCTCCAGTTCATATAGACACTGGAGGGGGCTAGGGTTACACAAGGTCGGTTACAAAGGAGGAGATATCCATATCCATACTGCCTAGCTTGCCTTCCATGCCAAGCAGAGTCCTATCCGGACACGGGACGAAGTCTTCAATCTTGTATCTTCATAGTCCAACAGTCCGGCCAAAGGATATAGTCCGGCTGTCCGGAGACCCCCTAATCCAGGACTCCCTCATGTGGCGTGAGTGACAGAAGCATAGACCCGAGTAAGTAGGTTCTTTGCGTATGGGATAAAGAGGACTTGATACTTTAATGCTATGGTTGGGTTTTACCTTAATGATCTTTAGTAGTTGAGGATGCTTGCTAGAGTTCCAATCATAAGTGCATATGATCCAACTAGAGAAAGTATGTTAGCTTATGCCTCTCCCTCAAATAAAATTGCAATAATGATTACTGGTCTAGGTATCAATTGCCTAGGGACAAATAACTTTCTCGTGACAAAAAGCTCTCTACTAAAACTAATTTAGTTGTGTCTTTATCTAAACAGCCCCTACTTTTTTATGTGCTCTTTATTATCTTGCAAACTTATCCCAAAACACCTACAAAGTACTTCTAGTTTTATACTTGTTCTAGGTAAAGCGAACGTCAAGCGTGCGTAGAGTTGTATCGATGGTCGATAGAACTTGAGGGAGTATTCGTTCTACCTTTAGCTCCTTGTTGGGTTCGACACCCTATACTTGTGGGTTATCACTCCCCCAGCACGAGGTCCATCCCCCGCGTGGCGTCCCGGCGTGCCTCGTCAAATGCCAAGACCCATGCAGAGCGATGCCTGACCTCATGTGGGAGAACCGCTTCAGCTCCGTAGACGAGGAAGAATGAAGTTTCTCTGGTCGTCCTGGTCGCGGTGGTGCGGAGGGACCACAACACAGACTAGAGCTCATCGAGCCAGCCCTTGCCGCAGGCCTCGAGCTTCTTCTTGAAGGTTCTTGTCTTGAGGCCTCTGAGGACCTCCGTGTTGGTGCGCTCAGCTTGGCCGTTGCTCCTCGGGTGTGCTACTGAGGCGTAGCATATCTGCGTTCCAAGGTTAGCACAATATGTTTTGAAGAGATTGCTAGTGAACTGCGAGCCATTGTCGGTGATGATACGACTAGGGACCCCGAAGCGGCTCACGGGGCCCTTGATGAACTTGACTGCCGAGCCGGCCGGGATGGTGCAGACGGCTTCCACCTCCGCCCATTTGGTGAACTTGTCGATGGCGACGTAGAGGTAGCGGTAGCCCCCGAGCGCTCGAGGGAACGGACCCAAGATGTCCAGCCCCCAGACCGCAAATGACCACGAGAGCGGGATGGTCTGGAGGCCCTGAGCAGGCTGGTGGATTTGCTTGGCATGGAACTGGCAGGCTTCACACGATCTCACTAGCTCGGTCGCGTCGCTGAGTGCCGTGGGCCAGTAGAACCCGCTGCGGAACGCCTTACCTACCAAGATGCGTGATGACGAGTGATGTCCGCAGTCTCCGCTGTGTATGTCGACTAACAGCTCGCACCCCTGCTCCCTAGAGATACACCGCAAGGAAACATCGTTCGGTCACTTTCGGTATAGCTTACCGTCCCGAATGCAGTAGGCTGTGGCTTGCCGAGCCACGCGCTCGGCGTCTTCTTCGTTCTCCGGCAGGGTTCCCTGAAGTAGGTACGCCTTGAATTCTTCAGTTTAGCACCCCTCCTGAGGCTCGAGCGCTAGGAGTAGGCATGCTCATGAAGTCAGGCCATAGGCGGGGGCTCCCAAGGTCGGTGCTGGTGGGAGCTCCTCGTGAGGCAGTGCTGTCCCCTCAATTGGAGGAGCCGCCGAAGGTTTGAAGAGCCTCTCCTCGAAGACACCGGGCTCCTAAGGCAGGCGCTTGGATGCTCTCTTGGCGATGTCGTCAGCTTCCTTGTTCGTGCCCCGAGGCACGTGCTACAGCTCCAGGCCCAATAATTGTTTCTCCATCTTGCGTACCTCCGCCATGTATGCTTCCATGTGTTCATCCTTCGGCTCGTACACTTCTTTGGAGAAGTTGACGAGGAGTTGGGAGTCGCCCTTGATGGTGAGGCGCTTCACACCCAAAGTGGCTGCGGCCTTGAGGCCGGCGATCAATCCTTCGTACTCTACGATGTTGTTGGAGACCTTTTCGCCGTGCTGGAAGCAGAGCTACACGGCGTAGTAGAGCTTGTCCTGAGTAGGCGAAACGAGCACAGCTCCAGCCCCTGCACCCTGCCGTGCGAAGGCGCCGTCAAAGTACATGACCCAGCCGTCTGGTGCTTCGCTCCCTGGCGAGAGCAATCGGTCCACGCCTGCTTCCTGTCCTGGGGCGTTAGTCCATCCCGCCACAAAATCGGTGAGCGCAGCTCCCTTGATGAGCCTGGTGGTGCTAAACTCCAGCTGAAATGCCTGTAGTTCGATGTTCCATTCAGCGACCCTACCTGCAGCATTGGGGCTCCGAAACACTCTCTCTAGTGGGTAGGCTGAAACGACCTTGATGGGGTGGCCTTGGAAGTAGTGGCACAGCTTGCGTGAGGCAATGAGAAGTGCGAGCAAGAGTTTCTGTGGCATAGGGTAGCGTGCCCGCGCGTCCCACAGTACCGTGTTGATGAAGTACACTGGGTGCTCGACGAGGGTGGGGCTGTCGGTGTAGTCCGGGACCTCCTGGGGCTGAGGCGCCTCCTGAGGCTAGCGGACCTCAGGAGCATGGTCACCCGCTGGCACAGCTGTGGCCTTAGGAGCGCCGCCTTGAGGCTGCGTCGTCTTGACCAAGCACGTGAAGTCATGTGGCAGGACCTTGAGCTGGCGTTCTTCCCTAACGGCCACCAGCGCCATGCTGGCTGAGTGAGGTGTGGCGGCCAAGTAGAGCACTAGGGGCTTGAGTGGACGTGGTGCCACCATCACCGGCAGGCTGGTGAGGTATCTCTTGTGGTCTTGGAATGCGGCATCAGCCTCTGGGGTCCACTCGAATGGTCCCTTCTTCTTCATCAGCTTAAAGAACGGGAGGGCGCGCTCCCCCAGCTTGGAGATGAAGCGCCCTAGTGAGGTCACACATCTCGCCATCTTTTGCATTTCCTTAAGGGTCTATGGGGGACTCATCCTTTCTATCGCCTTGACCTTCTCCAGGTTTGCCTCGATCCCCCTGTGTGACACCAGAAAGCCCAACAGCTTGCCGGAGGGGACGCCAAACACACATTTCTCCAGGTTGAGCCGCAAGTCCACCTTGCATAGGCTAGCGAACGTCTCTTCCAGGTCCTTGATGAGGGTCCTCGCCTCCCGATACTTCACTACTATGTCGTCGACGTAGGCCTCAACATTCCTCCTGAGCTTCCTGCCCAGAGCGATGTGCATCAACCGCTGGAAGGTTGCTCCGGCATTACGCAGCCCAAAGGACATGCAGGTGTAGCAGTACACCCCACACGGGGTCAGGAAGGCTATCTTCTTGACATCTTGTACCGCCATCTTGATTTGGTGATACACTGAGAATGCTTCCAAGAAGCACAGCAGGTCGCACTCAGCGGTGGAGTCGACGATCTGGTCGATGCGTGGTAGCGGAAAGAGTTCTTGAGGGCACACCTTGTTGAGGTTGGTGAAGTTGACGCACATGCGCTCCTTCCCTCCTTTCTTGGGCACGACGCCCGGGTTTGCCTGCCACTCCGAGTACTGCACCTCGCGGATGACACCAGCTTCCTGCAGTTTGTGGGTCTCCTAGACGATGAAGGACTGCTTCTCCGTGGACAGCCGTCGTGCCTTCTGCTTTACCGGGCGTACATTGAGGCACATATTTAGGTGATGCTCGATCACCCGCCTTGGGACTCCAGCCAGGTCCTTGGGCTCCCATGCGAACACCTCCTTGTTCTCGCGCAAAAAATCGACCAGTGCCTTTTCTTGGTCTGGGGCGAGGTTGGCACCTATGGTGAAGGTGGCTCCTGATGCCCCATCTTGGTCGACCGGCACCTGCTTCGTCTTGGCCTAGTCTCGAGAGAACAACTGCTTCTTTTTTGATGGCACAGCCCCCGGAGCCCCTGAGGTCCCTTCCTCCACCGGCCGCATGACAACTACGGTCCTGAAGGCGAGCTTGAGAGCCACCAGCGCTTCCTTGGTGTCCCCGGCCACTGTGATGATGCCCCTGCTTCCTGGCATCTTCATGATGTTCTAGGCAGGGTGGGTTGCCACCATGAACTTGGTTAAGGCCGGGTACCCAAGGATGGCGTTGTACGGGAGGCCGATACGGGCGATGTCGAAGTCGATGAGCTCGGTGCGGTAGTTGTCGCGGGTGCCGAAAGTGACTGGGAGGCAGATCTGTCCCAGAGGCCTGGTGGAGCCGCCGATGACCCCGGAGAATGGCTTGCTGGGGCGGAGCCCGCCGTGTGATACGCGAAGCAAGCCAAAAACTTCCACGGAGAGCACGTTGAGCCTGGCCTCACCGTTGATGAGAGTCTTGGTTACCGCCACGTTATAGATGGTGGGGGTGAAGAGCACTGGGAGCGCGTCTGCGCCCGTGGTGGTCATAGGATGGTCTCTTGACTCGAAGGAGAGGCCGACCTCAGGTGCCGCCCATCATGGAAGAGCTCCCTGTTGCACGCACGCGACACCCGCTTGACGAAAGAACTGCTTGATATGGCGGTCCGGGGGCGGCCCCTGAGAATGCCGAGGAGGGCTGCGACTGGCGTGGGGCACCGGTGCCACAAAGTGCGTGACGAAGAGGCCGCGTAGTTCCTCCCAAGAGGCCACAGAAGACTCCGGCAGGCTGAGAAGCCAGGCATGCGCTACGCCAGTGAGGGCCATGGGGAACCAGTTTGCCATGACCTTGTTGTCGCCTCCTTCTGCCCAGACAGCCTCCTCATACGCCTGGAGGAAGCCTGCCGGGTCCGCCGCGTCGTTGTATCGGGGCGGCAGGTCCGGCCTAAACTTGGGCGGACACCGCACTCGTCGCAAAGCAAGGTTGAAGGCTTGGAGGCCCTCAGCGCCTTCGCGCACGCCGGTCAATCTAGCCGGAGGGGCGACGCCTGCCATGGAAGCCAAACAAAGGGGCGAAGGGAGCAGAGAGATGGAGCAGACAGAGAGGCGGAGCTTCGACGCACCCCTACCTGGCACGCCAAATGTCGGATTCGGGGTTCCGCAGACCCTTGTGAGGTTCAAACACTGGGGTGCATGCGAAGAACTCCCTCTTCCCAACCTGCCAGCTCAAAGATTCCACAACCTAGCTCAACGAACCCGAGGGACAAGGGACACGACAATTTATCCTGGTTTGGGCCACCTTGCGGTGTAATAACCTACTCTAGCTTTGTGGTGGATTGCCTCAGGGGGCTGAGGATGAACTAGTACAGAGGTTGAACAACCTCAGGAGGTGAGGTGTTCTTGAGCTCGATGAGCTGGTGGGCGAGAGGATGACCTGAATGGTCCGTCCCGTCTATGGTGGTGGCTAAGTCCTATTTATAGTGGCCTTGGTCCTCCTCCCAAATGTAAGGCGGGAAGGGATCCCACACGGCCAAATTCAAAGGGAGACAACTAGTACAAGCTATCCTGGCAAAAGTAGTCTTCGCCTGCAAAAGGCTCTGGTGGTGACACTGTAGTGGGCTCCGCGATGACCTTCGTCCTGTCGTCCTGGCGGTCTTGGTCTCGTAGCACTAATATGGAAACCTTTGCTTGATTCCTTGGGACTCCGCGCCTGCGCTTGCCTCCTTGGCACCAAAGGGGAAATTGGTACACTGCGCCCACTGGCGCCTGCCTGGCCTTGGTCATCATGGCTCACGTCATGTGAACCTCGCGAGGTGCACCTTGCATTGATATCTCCGCTCCTCGGGAGCCAGCCTAGTGAGGCCGCCCCTCAGGAAGGTTTTGGTGTCATCCGGCTCGCGAGGCTTGGCCCCCCGCAAGGGTCTTGGGTTGTTGTTGCTGAAATTGGGCCGTACCGGACCATCGATGGAGCCATGTCGTGGGCCGCAGATAGGCAAGTCTGGGTACCCTCGTTCCTAGGATGTCGACAGACCCCATGGTAGTAGAGGTTGTTGCCACTGGATGAATAGGACCCCGATCGAGCCGGTTGGGGGTGGATGAACAGGACCCCGTCGAGGGCTGGATGAACAGGACCCCGTGGAGGGATGGTTGAACAGTAGCCGTTGGAGGGCTGGATGAATAGTATCCCATGGTGGGGTGGTTGAACAGGACCCCGTGGAGAGGGCTGGTTGAACAGTAGCCGGTGGAGGAGCGGTGAAGGCTGGATGAACAGGAGCCCGTGGATGAACAATAGCTGGTGGAGGCAAGAGGGGAGACGCCATGGATGAATAGTCGCAGGTGGAGGCTGGAGGAGGTCGACGGTGGATGAACAGTAGCCCGTGGAGGCCGTAGACGGTGGATGAACAGTAGCCCGTGGAGTCCCGTTTTGCGGTATGCCACACCCCTCCCGATGAAAAAGACCCCCGTTTCGACCGTAGCGCTCCAACACAAGTTTGTTTCCTTCGTTTACGCAATACCCCTCCCGATCAACATGACCTCGTTTCGATTGTAGGAGATCGAAGAGAAGTTCGTTTCCTCTGTTTTGTGGTACGCCACACCCCTCCCGGTGAACAGGATCATGTTACGACCATAGGCGGTCGAACCCAAGGCCGTTTCCTCCGTTCTGCGGTACGCGAGGCCTCGTTTCGGCTGTTTTGTCCAAGCCGGTTGGCTCCCGATGAACACGACGCATTCCATTGCCTCCCGATGAACACGATGACGCAGTTTCTCTGTTCCGACCTGGCCATGTACATGAGCCCTGGCCGTACGTATGCGCGAGTAGGCGTTGGAGACCCTGCCCGTATGTACGTACGTGTCCGTATTTACTTTCTTGCACCCTGGCTGTACGTGCATGTACATGCTACGTGCGCGCCTCTACTACGACACGTGCACTTCCTTACTCGGCCATGGTTCATTGCTGCATCCTGCATACAGACCGATCGACCAATATGTACATACACATTCGTGACCAGAATGACAACGCTACAAACGCTTCGACCAGGTGGGTCCCGACTGTCAGGGAGGATAAGGGGGCACTTCCTTGCGTGCGAAGATGTAGCTGGTGGATCCCAGCAGTAAGGGGGAAACATTTTTTCCCGAAATACAATGGACCGTCCGGTTGGTCCCTGCTGTCAGGTAGAGGAATCATTATTTTGCGTGTAATGAGGAGGCACTTACTTGTTGTGGCCGTGGACCCAGCTGTCAGCCTCTCCACTTGCAGTACTCTTCCGATGAAAGTCATTCCTTGACCACATTGACCACGCCGCGCCGAGAGCACCGAGGCAGGGGACGACGGGAAGGCCTAGGAAGGGGACGATGCGTAGCCGGGGAAGACGCGGCAGTGGCTGCCCACACGGAGAGGAGTGCGAGGGTTCACTGGTTCGGCTGCGGTGTGAGGCTGCCGTCCCGCAGAATAACAGGGGGTGTGGGTCAGTAGAGGGATGGTTTCTACCTCTTGAGCACTGCGTTGGTTTTTCCCCGAAGAGGAAGGGATGATGCAGCAGAGTAGCATAAGTATTTCCCTCAGTTTTTGAGAACCAAGGTATCAATCCAGTATGAGGCTACGCGCGAGTCCCTCGTACCTGCACAAAACAAATAAATCCTCGCAACCAACGTGATAAGGGGTTGTCAATCCCTACACGGACACTTACGAGAGTGAGATCTGATAGATATGATAAGATAATATTTTTGGTATTTTTATGATAAAGATGCAAAGTAAAATAAAAGCAAAGTAAAAAGCAAAGGAAATAACTAAGTACTGGAAGATTAATATAATGAAGATAGACCTGGGACCCATAGGTTTCACTAGTGGCTTCTCTCAAGAGCATACGTATTTTACGGTGGGTGAACGAATTACTGTTGAGCAATTGACAGAATTGAGCATAGTTATGAGAATATATAGGCATGATCATGTATATAGGCATCACGTCCGAGACAAGTAGACCGACTCCTGCCTGCATCTACTACTATTACTCCACTCATCGACCGCTATCCAGCATGCATCTAGAGTATTAAATTAATGAAAACAGAGTAGCGCTTTAAGCAAGATGACATGATGTAGAGGGATAAACTCATGCAATATGGTGAAAACCCCATCTTGTTATCCTCGATGGCAACAATACAATACGTGCCTTCCTGCCCCTACTGTCACTGGGAAAGGACACCTCAAGATTGAACCCAAAGCTAAGCACTTCTCCCACTGCAAGAAAGATCAATCTAGTAGGCCAAACCAAACTGATAATTCGAAGAGACATGCAAAGATAACCAATCATACATAAAAGAATTCAGAGAAGATTCAAATATTGTTCATAGATAGACTTGATTATAAACCCACAATTCACCAGTCTCCACAAACACACCGCAGAAAGAAGATTACATCGAATAGATCTCCACAAGAGAGGGGGAGAACATTGTATTGAGATCCAAAAAGAGAGAAGAAGCCATCTAGCTAATAACTATGGACCCGTACGTCTGAGGTGAACTACTCACACACCATCGGAGGGGCTATGGTGATGATGTAGAAGCCCTCCGTGATGGATACCCCCTCCGGCGAAGCTCCGGAACAGGCCCCAAGATGGGATCTCGTGGATACAGAAAGTTGCGGCGGTGGAATTAGGGTTTTGGCTCCGTTTCTGATCGTTTGGGGGTACGTGATACGTCTCCGACATATCTATAATTTTTGATTGCTCCATGCTATATTATCTACTGTTTTGGGCAATATTGGGCTTTATTATCCACTTTTATATTATTTTTGGGACTAACCTATTAACCGGAGGCCCAGCCCAGATTTGCTGTTTTATGCCTATTTCAGTGTTTTGAAGAAAAGGAATATCAGACAGAGTCGAAACGGAACAAAATCAACTGGAGAAGTTATTATTGGAAGGAAACACACCTGATGGACTTGGATCTCACGTCAGAAGATACGGGAGCTGCCCACGAGGGTGGGGGGCGCGCCCACCCCCCTACGGCGCGCCCCTGCCTCGTGGGGCCCCCGTGGCTCCCCTGACGTGCTTCTTCTGCCTATATAACTCCATATACCCTAAAACTTCCAGAACGGAGATTAGATCGGGAGTTCCGCTGCCAGAAGCCTCCGTAGCCACCAAAAACCAATCTAGACCCGTTCCGGCACCCTGCCGGAGGGGGCAATCCTTCCCCGATGGCCATCTTCATCATCCTGGTGCTCTCCATGACGAGGAGGGACTAGTTCTCCCTCGGGACTGAGGGTATGTACCAGTAGCTATGTGTTTGATCTCTCTCTCTCTCTCGTGTTCTTGAGATGATACGATCTTGATGTATCGCGAGCTTTGATATTATAGTTGGATCCTATGTTTCTCTTCCCCCTCTTCTCTCTTGTAATGAATTGAGTTTCCCCTTTGAAGTAATCTTGGATTGAGTCTTTAAAGATTTGAGAACACTTGATGTATGTCTTGCCATGCGTATCTGTGGTGACAATGGGATATCACGTGCCACTTGATGTATGTTTTGGTGATCAACTTGCGGGTTTCGTGACATTGGGAACCTATGCATAGGGGTTGGCACACGTTTTCGTGTGATTCTCCGGTAGAAACTTTGGGCACTCTTTGAGGTCCTTTGTGTTGGTTGAATAGATGAATCTGAGATTGTGTGATGCATATCGTATAATCATACCCATGGATACTTGAGGTGACATTGGAGTATCTAGGTGACATTAGGGTTTTGGTTGATTTGTGTCTTAAGGTGTTATTCTAGTACGAACTCTAGGGCTGTTTGTGACACTTATAGGAATAGCCCAACGGATTGATTGGAAAGAATAACTTTGAGGTGGTTTCGTACCCTACCATAATCTCTTCGTTCGTTCTCCACTATTAGTGACTTTGGAGTGACTCTTTGTTGCATGTTGAGGGATAGTTATGTGATCCAATTATGTTAGTATCGTTGAGGGAACTTACACTAGCAAAAGTATGAACCCTAGGCCTTATTTCCACGCATTACAATACCGTTTACGCTCACTTTTATCATTAGTTACCTTGCTGTTTTTATAATTTCATATTACAAACACCTTTATCTACCATCCATATTGCACTTGTATCACCATCTCTTCGCCGAACTAGTGCACCTATACAATTTACCATTGTATTGGGTGTGTTGGGGACACAAGAGACTCTTTGTTATTTGGTTGCAGGGTTGCTTGAGAGAGACCATCTTCATCCTACGCCTCCTACGGATTGATAAACCTTAGGTCATCCACTTGAGGGAAATTTGCTACTGTCCTACAAACCTCTGCACTTGGAGGCCAAACAGCGTCTACAAGAAGAAGGTTGTGTAGTAGACATCAAGATCTTTTCTGGCGCCATTGCCGGGGAGGTGAGTGCTTGAAGGTCTATCTTTAGATCTTGCAATCGAGTCTTTTAGTTTCTTGTTTTATCATTAGTATAGTTTATAAAAGAAAATTACAAAAAAATGGAATTGAGTTTGTCTCATACGCTCCATCTTTTTAATATCTTTCGTGAGTATGATGGAAAGGAAAATTGTGCTCAAGTGCTAGAAGAAGAAATCCATAAAATGTTTGGCACTAAATATTTAAATGATGAGCATGATTGCAATGTTGTTAGTATGAATTCCTTGAATATCCATGATGCTAATGATATGTAAAGCCACAGGCTTGGGGAAGCTATGTTTGATGAAGATGATATTTTTTGTCCCCCAAGTTTTGATGAGCAAATTTACTATGATGAGAGCATGCCACCTATTTATGATGATTATTGTGATGACACGTATGCTTTAAAGAATAATGATAACAATGAAACTTGTCATCTCGATTTCAATTTTCAATCTCATGATAGTTACTTTGTTGAGTTTGCTCCCACTATTATTCATGAGAAGAAATTTTCTTATGTGGAGAGTAATTCTATGCTTGTAGATCATGAAAAGAATGTTTTAGGTTCTGGTTATATTGTTGAATTCATTCATGATGCTACTGAAAATTATTATGAGGGAGGAATATATGCTTGTAGGAATTGCAATAATATCAAGTTTCCTCTCTATATGCTTAAAATTTTGAAGTTATGCTTGTTTTGCTCTCCTATGCTAGTTGATTATTGTTCCCATAAATTGTTTGCTCACAAAATCCCTATGCATAGGAAGTGGTTAGACTTAAATGTGCTAGTCATATTCCTTACGATGCTCTCTTTATGTTACAATTCTTATCTTTTATGTGAGCATCATTGAAATCATCATGCCTAGCTAGGGGCGTTAAACGATAGCGCTTGTTGGGAGGCAACCCAACTTTATTTTTGTTCCTTGCTTTTTGTTCCTGTTTAGTAATAAATAATTCATCTATCCTCTGTTTATATGTGGTTTTATGCTTTTAATTAGTGTTTGTGCCAAGTAGAACCTTTGGGAAGACTTAGGGAAAGTCTTGTTGATCATGCTATAAAAAACAGAAACTTTAGCGCTCACGAGAACTACTGCCATTTTTATTTGGAGAGTGATATTTAGTTAATTATTTTTGAAGATGATTAATAGATAAATTCCTCAGGTCCAGCAAGTTATTTGAGAATTTTATGAGTTCCATAAGTATACGTTTGATCCAGATTATTACAGACTGTTCTGCTTTTGACAGATTCTGTTTTTCATGTGTTGTTTACTTATTTTGATGAATCTATGGCTAGTAAAATAGTTTATAAACCATAGAGAAGTTGGAATACAATAGGTTTAACACCAATATAAATAAATAATGAGTTCATTACTGTACCTTGAAGTGGTGATTTATTTTCTTATACTAACGGAGCTTACGAGTTTTCTGTTAAGTTTTGTGTTGTGAAGTTTTCAAGTTTTGGGTAAGGATTCAATGGACTATGGAATAAGGAGTGGCAAGAGCCTAAGATTGGGGATGCCCAAGGCAACCCAAGGTAATATTCAAGGATAGCCAAGAGCCTAAGCTTGGGGATGCCCCGGAAGGCATCCCCTCTTTCGTCTTCGTTCATCGGTAACTTTACTTGGAGCTATATTTTTATTTACCACATGATATGTGTTTTGCTTGGAGCGTCGTTTTATTTTCTTTAGTTTTGCTTGCTGTTTGAATAGAATACCAAGATCTGAAATTATTAAATGTTAGAGAGTCTTCACATAGTTGCATAATTATTCGACTACTCATTGATCTTCACTTATATTCTTCGGAGTAGTTTGTTGTTTGCTCTAAGTGCTTCACTTATATCTTTTAGAGCATGGTGGTAGTTTTATTTTGAAGAAATAGATGAACTCTCATGTTTCACTTATATTATTTTGAGAGTCTTAAATAGAATGGTAATTTTCTTAAAATCCTAATATGCTAAGCATAAAAGATTTGAAAGAATTCTTATGAGTGTGTTGAATACTAAGAGAAGTTTGATGCTTGATAATTGTTTTGAGATATGGAGGTAATAATATCAAAGTCGTGCTAGTTGAGTAGTTGTGAAATTGAGAAATACTTGTGTTGAAGTTTGCAAGTCCCGTAGCATGCACGTATGGTAAACGTTATGTAACAAATTTCAAACATGAGGTGTTATTTCATTGTCCTCCTTATGAGTGGCGGTAGGGGATGAGCGATGGTCTTTTCCTACCAATCTATCCCCCTAGGAGCATGCGCGTAGTGCCGAGGTTTTTGATGAATTGTAGATTTTTGCAATAAGTATGTGAGTTCTTTATGACTAATGTTGAGTCTATGGATTATATGCACTCTCACCCTTCCATCATTGCTAGCCTCTTCGGTACCGTGCATTGCCCTTTCTCACATTGAGAGTTGGTGCAAACTTCGCCGGTGCATCCAAACCCCGTGATATGTTACACTCTGTCACTCATAAACCTCCTTATATCTTCCTCAAAACAGCCATCATACCTACCTATTATGGCATTTCCATAGCCATTCCGAGATATATTGCCTGCAACTTTCCATCATTCCGTTCATCATGACACATTCATCATTGTCATATTGCTTTGCATGATCATGTAGTTGACATCGTATTTGTGGCAAAGCCACCGTTCATAATTTTTCATACATGTCACACTTGATTCATCGCAATCCCGGTACACCGCCGGAGGCATTCATATAGAGTCATATTTTGTTCTAAGTATCGAGTTGTAATCATTGAGTTGTAAATAAATAGAAGTGTGATGATCATCATTAATAGAGCATTGTCCCAAAAAAAGAAAGGCCAAAAAAAAGAAAGGCCAAAAAAAAGAAAGGCCAAAAAAAAAGGGGGACAATGTTACTATCCTTTTTCCACACTTGTGCTTCAAAGTAGCACCATGATCTTTATGATAGAGAGTCTCTTGTTCTGTCACTTTCATATACTAGTGGGAATTTTTCATTATAGAACTTGGCTTGTATATTCCAACAATGGGCCTCCTCAAGTGCCCTAGGTCATCGTGAGCAACCAAGTTGGATGCACACCCACTAGTTTCTTTTGTTGAGCTTTCATACATTTATAGCTCTAGTGCATCCGTTGCATGGCAATCCCTACTCCTCGCATTAACATCAATCGGTGGGCATCTCCATAGCCCATTGATTAGCCTCGTTGATGTGAGACTTTCTCCTTTCTTGTCTTCTCCACATAACCCCCCTCATTATTCTATTCCACCCGTAGTGCTATATCCATGGCTCGCGATCATGTATTACCTGAAAGTTTATGAGTTTGAGATTACTAAAGTATGAAACAATTGCTTGGCTTGTCATCGGGGTTGTGCATGATGAGAGCATTCTTGTGTGACGAAAATGGAGGATGACTAAACTATATGATTTTGTAGGGATGAACTTTCTTTGGCCATGTTATTTTGAGAAGACATGATTGCTTAGTTAGTATGCTTGAAGTATTATTATTTTTATGTCAATATAAACTTTTGTCTTGAATCTTTCGGATCTGAATATTCATATCACAAGCAAGAAGAATTACATTGAAATTATGACAACTAGCATTCCACACCAAAAATTATCTTTTTTTCATTTACCTACTCGAGGACGAGCAGGAATTAAGCTGGGATGCTTGATACGTCTCCAACGTATCTATAATTTTTGATTGCTCCATGCTATATTATCTACTGTTTTGGGCAATATTGGGCTTTATTATCCACTTTTATATTATTTTTGGGACTAACCTATTAACCGGAGGCCCAGCCTAGATTTGCTGTTTTATGCCTATTTCAGTGTTTTGAAGAAAAGGAATATCAGACGGAGTCGAAACGAAATGAAATCAACTGGAGAAGTTATTTTTGGAAGGAAACACACCTGATGGACTTGGACCTCACGTCAGAAAATACGGGAGCTGCCCACGAGGGTGGGGGCATGCCCCCCTGCCTCGTGGGGCCCCCGTGGCTCCCCTCACGTGCTTCTTCTGCCTATATAACTCCATATACCCTAAAACTTCCAGAACGGAGATTAGATCAGGAGTTCCGCCGCCAGAAGCCTCTGTAGCCACCAAAAACCAATCTAGACCCGTTCCGGCACCCTGCCGAAGGGGGCAATCCTTCCCCGGTGGCCATCTTCATCATCCTGGTGCTCTCCATGACGAGGAGGGAGTAGTTCTCCCTCGGGGCTGAGGGTATGTACCAGTAGCTATGTGTTTGATCTCTCTCTCTCTCTCTCTCTCTCTCTCTCTCTCTCTCTCTCTCTCTCTCTCTCTCTCTCTCTCTCTCTCTCTCTCTCTCTCTCGCGCGCGCGCGCAGCGCGCGATCTTGAGACGATACGATCTTGATGTATCGCGAGCTTTGCTATTATAGTTGGATCCTATGTTTCTCTTCCCCCTCTTCTCTCTTGTAATGAATTGAGTTTCCCCTTTGAAGTAATCTTATCGGATTGAGTCTTTAAAGATTTGAGAACACTTGATGTATGTCTTGCCGTGCGTATCTGTGGTGACAATGGGATATCACGTGCCACTTGATGTATGTTTTGGTGATCAACTTGCGGGTTTCGTGACATTGGGAACCTATGCATAGGGGTTGGCACACGTTTTCGTCGTGATTCTCCGGTAGAAACTTTGGGCACTCTTTGAGGTCCTTTGTGTTGGTTGAATAGATGAATCTAAGATTGTGTGATGCATATCATATAATCATACCCACGGATACTTGAGGTGACATTGGAGTATCTAGGTGACATTAGGGTTTTGGTTGATTTGTGTCTTAAGGTGTTATTCTAGTACGAACTCTAGGGCTGTTTGTGACACTTATAGGAACAGCCCAATGGATTGATTGGAAAGAATAACTTTGAGGTGGTTTCGTACCCTACCATATTCTCTTCGTTCGTTCTCCGCTATTATTGACTTTGGAGTGACTCTTTGTTACATGTTGAGGGATAGTTATGTGATCCAATTATGTTAGTATCGTTGAGGGAACTTACACTAGCGAAAGTATGAACCCTAGGCCTTATTTCCACGCATTGCAATACCGTTTACGCTCACTTCTATCATTAGTTACCTTGCTGTTTTTATAATTTCAGATTACAAATACCTTTATCTACCATCCATATTGCACTTGTATCACCATCTCTTCGCCGAACTAGTGCACCTATACAATTTACCATTGTATTGGGTGTGTTGGGGACACAAGAGACTCTTTGTTATTTGGTTGCAGGGTTGCTTGAGAGAGACCATCTTCATCCTACGCCTCCTACGGATTGATAAACCTTAGGTCATCCACTTGAGGGAAATTTGCTACTGTCCTACAAACCTCTGCACTTGGAGGCCCAACAACGTCTACAAGAAGAAGGTTGTGTAGTAGACATCAGTACGTAGGTATATATAGGAGGAAGGAGTATGTAGGTGGAGCAACAGGGGGCCCACGAGGGTGGAGGGCGTGCCTGGAGGGGGGGTAGGCGCGCCCCCTACCTCGTGGTGTCCTCCTTTGTGTCTTGACGTAGGGTCCAAGTCTCCTGGATCATGTTCGGTGAGAAAATCATGTTACCGAAGGTTTCATTCCGTTTGGACTCCGTTTGATATTCCTTTTCTTCGAAACCCTAAAATAGGCAAAAAAAACATCAATTCTGGGCTGGGCCTCCGGTTAATTGGTTAGTCCCAAAAATAATATAAAAGTGGATAAGAAAGTCCAATAATGTCCAAAATAGTAGATAATATAGCATGAAGCAATCAAAAATTATAGATACGTTGGAGACGTATCAAGCATCCCCAAGCTTAATTCCTACTCGTCCTTGAGTAGGTAAATGATAAAAACAGAATTTTTGATGCGAGTGCTACTTGGCATAATTTTAATGTAATTATTCTTAATTGTGGTATGAATATTCAGATCCGAAAGATTCAAGATAAAAGTTCATATTGACATAAAAATAATAATACTTCAAGCATACTAACTAAGCAATTATGTCCTCTCAAAATAACATGGCCAAAGAAAGTTCATCCCTACAAAATCATATAGTTTAGTCATGCTCCATTTTCGTCACACAAGTATGCTCTCATCAAGCACAACCCCGATGACAAGCCAAGAAATTGTTTCATACTTTAGTAATCTCAAACCAATAAACTTTCACGCAATATATGAGCGCGAGCCATGGATATAGCACTATGGGTGGAATAGAATATAATGATGGGGGTTATGTGGAGAAGACAAAAAAGGAGAAAGTCTCATATCCACGAGGCTAATCATGGGCTATGGAGATGCCCATCGATTGATGTTAATGCAAGGAGTAGGGATTGCCATGCAACAGATGCACTAGAGCTATAAATGTATGAAAGCTCAACAAAAGAAACTAAGTGGGTGTGCATCCAACTGGCTTGCTCACAAAGACCTAGGGCACTTGAGGAGGCCCATTGTTGGAATATACAAGCCAAGTTCTATAATGAAAAATTTCCACTAGTATATGAAAGTGACAAAAGAAAAGACTCTCTATCATCAAGATTATGGTGCTACTTTGAAGCACAAGTGTGGAAAAAGGATAGTAGCATTGTCCCTTCTTTATTATATTTTTTATTTGGACTTTTTTTCATTTGGCCTTTCTCTTTTTTTTATTTGGGACAATGCTCTATGAATGATGGCCATCACACTTCTATTTATTTATAACTCAAGAATTACAACTCGATACTTAGAACAAGATATGACTCTATATGAATGCCTCCGGCGGTGTACTGGGATATGCAATGAACCAAGAGTGACATGTATGAAAGAATTATGAATAGTGGCTTTGCCACAAATACTATGTCAACTAGATGATCATGCTAAGCAATATGACAATGATGAATGTGTCATGATAAATGGAATGGTGGAAAGTTGCATGGCAATATATCTCGGAATGGCTATGGAAATGCCATAATAGGTAGGTATGGTGGCTGATTTGAGGAAGATATAAGGAGGTTTATGTGTGAAAGAGCGTATCATATCACGGGGTTTGGATGCACCGGCAAAGTTTGCACCAACTCTCAAAGTGAGAAAGGGAAATGCACGGTACCGAAGAGGCTAGCAATGATGGAAGGGTGAGAGTGCGTATAATCCATGGACTCAACATTAGTCATAAAGAACTCACATACTTATTGCAAAAATCTACAAGTCATCAAAATCCAAAGCACTACGCACATGCTCCTAGGGGGATAGATTGGTAGGAAAAGACCATCGCTCGTCCCCGACCGCCACTCATAAGGAAGATAATCAAAGAACACCTTATGTTTCAAATTTGTTACACAATGTTTACCATACGTGCATGCTACGGGACTTGCAAACTTGAACACAAGCATTTCTCAAATTCACAACTACTCAACTAGCACGACTTTGATACTATTACCTCCATATCTCAAAACAATCATCAAGCATCAAACTTCTCTTAGTATTCAAAACACTCATAAGAATTTTTTTTATTAATCTTGAACACCTAGCATATTAGGATTATTTAAGCAAATTACCATGCTATTTAAGACTCTCAAAATAATCTAAGTGAAGCATGAGAGATGAATAGTTTCTATAAAACAAATCCACCATCGTGCTCTAA
The DNA here is from genome assembly GCF_018294505.1 of Triticum aestivum. NCBI lineage: Eukaryota > Viridiplantae > Streptophyta > Magnoliopsida > Poales > Poaceae > Triticum > Triticum aestivum. The sequence continues at coordinate 251,929,161 of NC_057812.1, forward strand.
AAGATATAAGTGAAGTACTAGAGCAAAACTATATAACTCAAATGATATAAGTGAAGCACATAGAGTATTCTAACAAATTCCAAATCATGTATGGCTCTCTCAAAAGGTGTGTACAACAAGGATGATTGTGGTAAACTAAAAAGCAAAGACTCAAATCATACAAGACGCTCCAAGCAAAACACATATCATGTGGTGAATAAAAATATAGCTCCAAGCTTTGGCTTTTAGGTGTCCTTAGATTATCTTGGGGGTGCCATGGGCATCCCCACTCTTAGGCTATTGCCACTCCTTGTTCCATAATCCATCAAATCTTTACCCAAAACTTGAAAACTTCACAACACAAAACTTAAAGTAGAAAATCTCGCGAGCTCCGCTAGCGAAAGAAAACAAAAGACCACTTCAAGGTACTGTAATGAACTAATTATTTATTTATATTGGTGTTAAACCTACTGTATTCCAACTTCTATATGGTTTATAAACTATTTTACTAGCCATAGATTCATCAAAACAAGCAAACAACACACGAAAAACAGAATCTGTTAAAAACAGAAAAGTCTGTAGTAATCTGTAGCTAGCGCAAGATCTGGAACCCCAAAAATTCTAAAATAAATTGCTGGACGTGAGGAATTTATCTATTAATCATCTGCAAAACGAATTAACTAAATATCACTTTCCAAATAAAAATGGAAGCAGTTCTCGTGAGCGCTAAATTTTCTGTTTTTTTTACAGCAAGATATCAAGACTTTCCCCAAGTCTTCCCAACGGTTCTACTTGGCACAAACACTAATTAAACACAAAAACACAACCTAAACATAGGCTCGATAATTTATTTATTACTAAAAAGGAGCAAAAAGCAAGGAATAAAAATAAAATTGGGTTGCCTCCCAACAAGCGCTATCGTTTAACGCCCCTAGCTAGGCATAAAAAGCAAGGATAGATCTAGGTATTGCCATCTTTGGTAGGCAATCCATAAGTGTCTCTCATAATATATTCATAAGATAATTTAATTTTCTTTCTAGGAAAGTGTTCCATGCCTTTCCTTAACGGGAATTGGAATCTAATATTTCCTTCCTTCATATCAATAATTGCACCAATCGTTCTAAGGAAAGGTCTACCAAGAATAATAGGACATGAAGGATTGCAATCTATGTCAAGAACAATAAAATCTATGGGCACATAATTCCTATTCGCAACAATAAGAACGTCATTAATTCTTCCCATAGGTTTCTTAATAGTGGAATCCACAAGATGCAAGTTTAGAGAGCAATCATCAAAATCACGGAAACCTAACAAATCACACAAAGTCTTTGGAATCGTGGAAACACTAGCACCCAAATCACATAAAGCATAAAACTCATGATATTTAATCTTAATTTTAATAGTTGGTTCCCACTCATCATAAAGTTTTCTAGGGATAGAAACTTTCAATTCAAGTTTTTCTTCATAAGATTGCATCAAGGCATCAACGATATGTTTAGTGAACGTTTTATTTTGACTATAAGCGTGAGGATAATTTAGCACGGATTGCAACAAGGAAATACAATCAATTAAAGAGCAATTTTCATAATTAAATTCCATGAAATACAAAATAGTGGGTTTAGCAACATCTAGGGTTTTAATTTGTTCGATCCTACTTTCATCAATTTTAGCATCAAGATCTAAAAACTCCGAATTCTTGGAACACCTTCTAGGTAAAGGTGGATCATATTCAGTCCCATCATTATTATGATTCATATTGCAAAACAAAGATTTAATAGGGGACACATCAATAAATTTTAGATCTTCATTATATTCATAGGGATCCAGTTTAGTGACCATCCTATTAACTAAGGTAGCTTGCTTATCCGAAATTTCAGCACTCAATTTCTCAAGACGAGCAATTTGGGATCTTAAACCATCAAATTCTTTAGACATATCATAGAGCTCTTTGTTCATAAAACTCATAAAACTTTTTTGTTCCTTAAGCTCGTTTCTAAAGAAACTATTATGCTCGAATTGCAAGACCATAAAACTCCTACCATTGTTTTTGATTTCTTCTAACCTTTTAAGGTGAAGATCACCAAATCGGGGTAGAGCCACCGAGACAAGCAATCAATCCAACACACAAGCAAACAAAAAGCAAGCGGGCAAAAAGAGGCAAACGAGAAAAGAGAGGGAGGATAGAGAGAGAGGGCGAATAAAATGGCAAGGGTGAAGCGGGGGAGAGGAAAACGAGAGGCAAATGGCAAATAATGTAATGCGGGAGATAGGGATTGTGATGGGTACTTGGTATATTGACTTTTGCGTAGACTCCCCCTGCAACGGCGCCAGAAATCCTTCTTGCTACCTCTTGAGCACTGCGTTGGTTTTTCCCCGAAGACGAAGGGATGATGCAGCAGAGTAGCGTAAGTATTTCCCTTAGTTTTTGAGAACCAAAGTATCAATCAAGTAGGAGGCTACGCGCGAGTCCCTCGCACCTACACAAAACAAATAAATCCTTGCAACCAATGCGATAAGGGGTTGTCAATCCCTACACGGACACTTACGAGAGTGAGATCTGATAGATATGGTAAGATAATATTTTTGGTATTTTTATGATAAAGAGGCAAAGTAAAATAAAAGCAAAGTAAAAAGCAAAGGAAATAACTAAGTATTGGAAGATTAATATAATGAAGATAGACCCGGGGGCCATAGGTTTCACTAGTGGCTTTTCTCAAGAGCATAAGTATTTTACGGTGGGTGAATGAATTACTGTTGAGCAATTGACAGAATTGAGCATAGTTATGAGAATATCTAGGCATGATCATGTATATAGGCATCACGTTCGAGACAAGTAGACCGACTCCTGCCTGCATCTACTACTATTACTCCACTCATCGACCGCTATCCAGCATGCATCTAGAGTATTAAGTTAATGAAATCAGAGTAATGCCTTAAGCAAGATGACATGATGTAGAGGGATAAACTCATGCCATATGATGAAAACCCCATCTTGTTATCCTTGATGGCAACAATACAATACGTGCCTTGCTGCCCCTACTGTCATTGTGAAAGGACACCGCAAGATTGAACCCAAAGCTAAGCACTTCTCCCATTGCAAGAAAGATCAATCTAGTAGGCCAAACCAAACTGATAATTCGAAGAGATTTGCAAAGATAACCAACCATACATAAAAGAATTTAGAGAAGATTCAAATATTGTTCATAGATAGACTTGATCATAAACCCACAATTCATCGGTCTCAACAAACACACCGCAAAAAGAAGATTACATCGAATAGATCTCCACAAGAGAGGGGGAGAACATTGTATTGAGATCCAAAAAGAGAGAAGAAGCCATCTAGCTAATAACTATGGACCCGTAGTTCTGAGGTGAACTACTCACACTTCATCGGAGGGGCTATGGTGATGATGTAGAAGCCCTCTGTGATGGATACCCCCTCCGGCGGAGCTTCAGAACAGGCCCCAAGATGGGATCTCGTGGATACAGAAAGTTGCAGCGGTGGAATTAGGGTTTTGGCTCCGTATCTGATCGTTTGGCGGTACGTAGGTATATATAGGAGGAAGGAGTACATCGGTGGAGCAACAGGGGAGCCACGAGGGTGGAGGGCGCGCTTGGGGGGGTTGGCGCGCCCCCTACCTCATGGCCTCCTCCTTTGTGTCTTGACGTAGGGTCCAAGTATCCTGGATCATGTTCGGTGAGAAAATCACGTTCCCGAAGGTTTCATTCCGTTTGGACTCCGTTTGATATTCCTTTTCTTCGAAACCCTAAAATAGGGAAAAAACAACAATTCTGGGATGGGCCTCCGGTTAATAGGTTAGTCCCAAAAATAATATAAAAGTGGATAATAAAGCCTAATAATGTCCAAAACAATAGATAATATAGCATGGAGCAATCAAAAATTATAAATACGTAGGAGACGTATCAATGTTGTGGCCGACGGTGGGAGTAGTAGGGGACGGTGAGGCCTCCGCGGCAGCACAGCCGGCCACGGGAGGCAGGAGAAGGTGGCATGACCAGCGCTGGTTTGGGCGGCTGGAGCAAGAAGACCAGAGGTTGAAAAAGCACTACGGATGTTGGATGGACATCGTACGGTCACTGGAGCTAGAATAGTTCATATTGACTAAGTTGACAAAGCCCTCCATCCCTGTCAACTTAGTAGGCCCACAACTCAGCCTCCCACTACGGTGGGTCCCAACTAGCAGGGGGTATTCATTTTTTTTTCCATAATGCTACCTCTTGAGCATGCGTTGGTTTTCCCTTGAAGAGGAAAGGGTGATGCAGCAAAGTAGCATAAGTATTTCCCTCAGTTTTTGAGAACCAAGGTATCAATCCAGTAGGAGACTCCACGCAAGTCGCCTAGTACCTGCACAAACAAATAAGAACCTTGCAACCAACGCGATAAAGGGGTTGTCAATCCCTTCACGACCACATAAATGGCAAAATAAACGGCGACATAAATGGCTAGTTGACGGGAAACTAATATGATGTAGTAGACCCGGGGGCCATAGGTTCACTAGTGGCTTCTCTCAAGATAGCATGTATTACGGTGGGTGAACAAATTGCTGCCGAGCAATTGGTAGAAAAGTGCATAGTTATGATGATATCTAAGGCAATGATCATGAATATAGGCATCACGTCCGTGGCAAGTAAACTGAAACGATTCTGCATCTACTACTATTACTCCACACATCAATCTCTATCCATCATGTATCTAGAGTATTAAGTTCATAAGAACGAAGTAACGCATTAGGCAAGATGACATGATGTAGAGGGATAAACTCAAGCAATATGATATAAACCCCATCTTTTTATCCTCGATGGCAACAATACAATATGTGCCTTGCTGCCCCTATTGTCACAGGGAAAGGACACCGCAAGATTGAATCCAAAGCTAAGCACTTCTCCCATTGTAAGAAAGATCAATCTAGTAGGCCAAACCAAACTGATAATTCGAAGAGACTTGCAAAGATATCAAATCATGCATATAAGATTTCAGAGAAGAATAAAATAATATTCATAGATAATCAAGTCATAAACCCACAATTCATCAGATCTCAGCAAACACACCGCAAAAAGAGTTACATCGAATAGATCTCCAAGAAGATTGAGGAGAACTTTGTATTGAGATCCAGAGAGAGAGAAGAAGCCATCTAGCTAATTACAATGGACCCGAAGGTCTGTGGTAAACTACTCAAACATCATCGGGAAGGGTATGGTGTTGATGTAGAAGCCCTCCATGATCGAATCCCCCTCCGACAGATCGTCGGAAAAGGCCCCAAGAGGGGACCTCATGGGTACAGAAGGTTGCGGCGGTGGAAAAGGTGTTCTGTGCCAAGAATAATAGGACAAGTAGGATTGCAATCTATATCAAGAACAATGAAATCTACGGGAACATAATTCCTATTTGCAACAATAAGAACATCATTAATGCTTCCCATAGGTTTCTTAATGGTGGAATCCGCAAGATGCAAATTTAAAGAACAATCATCAAATTCACGGAAACCTAGCACATCACACAAAGTTTTTGGAATCATGGAAACACTAGCACCTAAATCACATAAGGCATAGCATTCATGATCTTTAATCTTTATTTTAATAGTAGGTTCCCACTCATCATAAAATTTTCTAGGGATATAAACTTCTAATTCAAGTTTTTGTTTATAAGATTGCATTAAAGCATCAACGATATGTTTAGTGAAAGCTTTGTTTTGATCGTAAGCATGAGGAGAATTTAACACGGATTGCAACAAGGAAATACAAACTATCAAAGAGCAATTATCATAATTAAATTCCTTAAAATCCCAAATAGTGGGTTCATTGCTATGTAAAGTTTTGACCTCTTCAATCGTACTTTTACCAATTTTTGCATCAAGATCTAAAAACTCCGAATCATTGGGACGCCTTCTAACTAAAGTTGACTCATCTCCAGTCCCATATTTATCATGATTCATATTGGCAAACAAAGATTTAATAGGAGACACACCAATCACTTTTAGATCTTCATCAATATTATCATGAAAACTAGAAGAACACGCTTTTACAAAGCAATCTTTCTTAGCACGCATCATAGCGGTTCTTTCTTTGCACTCATCAATGGAAATTCTCATGGCTTTGAGAGACTCATTGATATCATTTTTAGGTGGAATAGATCTAAGTTTCAAAGAATCAACATCAAGAGAAATTCTATCCATGTTCCTAGCCAACTCATCAATCTTAAGCAATTTTTCTTCAAGCAAAGCATTGAAATTCTTTTGCGAATTCATAAATTCTTTAACACTAGTCTCAAAATAAGAGGGCATCTTATTAAAATTTCCATAAGAGTTGTTGTAGGAATTACCATAATTATTAGAGGAATTACTAGGGAACAACCTAGAATTAAAGTTTTCTCTATACGCGTTGTTACCAAAATTGTTCGTACCAACAAAATTCACATCCATAGATTCATTATTATTCTCAATCAAAGCAGACAAAGGCATATCATTAGGATCAGAAGAAACACTCTTATTAGCAAAAAAATTCATAAGTTCATCCATCTTTCCACTCAAGACATTAATCTCTTCTATCGCATGAACCTTTCTACTAGTAGATCTTTCGGTGTGCCATTGAGAATAATTAACCATAATATTATCTAGGAGTTTAGTAGATTCTCCTAAAGTGCTTTCCATAAAAGTGCCTCCCGAGGCCGAATCTAAAAGATTTCTAGAAGCAAAATTCAATCCATCATAATTTTTTTGTATAATCATCCATAAATTCAAACCATGTGTAGGGCAATTACGTATTATTAATTTCATCCTCTCCCAAGCTTGTGCAACATGCTCACGATCAAGTTGCTTAAAGTTCATAATATCGTTTCTAAGAGAGATTGTCTTAGAGGGAGGAAAATACTTAGAGATAAAAGCATCTTTGCACTTATTCCATGAATCAATACTATTTTTAGGCGAAGAGGAGAACCAAGTTTTAGCACGATCTCTAAGCAAAAACGGAAATAGCTTCAATTTAACAATATCATTATCCACATATTTCTTCTTTTGCATATCATAAATCAATAAAGCTGTTTAGATGGGTAGCGGCATCTTTACTAGGAAGGCGAGCAAATTGATCTTTCATGACAAGATTCAGCAAAGCAGTATTAATTTCACAAGATTCAGCATCAATAAGAGGAGCAATCGGAGTGCTAACAAAATCATTGTTGTTGGTATTGGTAAAGTCACATAATTTAGTATTATCTTGAGCCATCGTGACAAACAATCAATCCAACACACGAGCAAACAAGAGGCAAGCGAAAAGAGATGAACGGAAAAAGGGCGAACGGAAAAGAGGCGAATAAAACGGCATGGGTGAAGTGGGGGAGAGGAAAACGAGAGGAAAATGGCAAATGATGTAATGCGAGGGATAAGAGTTTGTGATGGGTACTTGGTATGTCTTGACTTAGCGTAGATCTCCCCGGCAACGGTGCCAGAAATCCTTCTTGCTACCTCTTGAGCATGCGTTGGTTTTCCCTTGAAGAGGAAAGGGTGATGCAGCAAAGTAGCGTAAGTATTTCCCTCAGTTTTTGAGAACCAAGGTATCAATCCAGTAGGAGACTCCACGCAAGTCGCCTAGTACCTGCACAAACAAATGAGAACCTTGCAACCAACGCGATAAAGGGGTTGTCAATCCCTTCACGGCCATTTGCAAAAGTGAGATCTGATAAAGATAATAAGATAAATATTTTTGGTATTTTTGTTGTATAGATTGAAAAGTAAAGATTGCAAAAAAAATGGCGATAGAAATGGCTAGTTGACGGGAAACTAATATGATGTAAAGTAGACTCGGGGGCCATATGTTTCACTAGTGGCTTCTCTCAAGATAGCATGTATTACGGTGGGTGAACAAATTACTACCGAGCAATTGATAGAAAAGTGCATAGTTATGATGATATCTAAGGCAATGATCATGAATATAGGCATCACGTCCATGACAAGTAGACCGAAACGATTCTGCATCTACTACTATTACTCCACACATCGACCGCTATCCAGCATGCATCTAGAGTATTAAGTTCATAAGAACGAAGTAACGCATTAGGCAAGATGACATGATGTAGAGGGATAAACTCAAGCAATATGATATAAACCCTATCTTTTTAATCTTGATGGCAACAATACAATACGTGCCTTGCTGCCCCTGCTGCCATTGGGAAAGGACACCACAAGATTGAACCCAAAGCTAGGCACTTCTCCCATTGCAAGAAAGATCAATCTAGTAGGCCAAACCAATCTGATAATTCGAAGAGACTTGCAAAGATATCAAATCATGCATATAAGAATTCAGAGAAGAATCAAATAATATTCATAGATAATCAAGTCATAAACCCACAATTCATCGGATCTCGGCAAACACACCGCAAAAAGTGTTACATCGAATAGATCTCCAAGAAGATCGAGGAGAACTTTGTATTGAGATCCAAAGAGAGAGAAGAAGCCATTTAGCTAATAACTATGCACCCAAAGGTCCGTGGTAAACTACTCACACATCATCGGAGAGGCTATCGTGTTGATGTAGAAGCCCTCCATGATCGTATCCCCCTTCGGCAGATCATCGGAAAAGGCCCCAATATGGGATCTCATGGGTACAAAAGGTTGTGGCTGTGGAAAAGGTGTTTCGTGGCTCTCCCTGAGGGTTTCAGGGTATAAGAGTATATATAGGCAAAAGAAATAGGTCGGTGGAGCTGCGAGGGGCCCACGAGGGTGGGGGGCGCGCCCACCCCGTGGGGCGTGCCCTCCTGCCTCGTGACTTCCTTGCTGCTTCCTTGACGTCCACTCCAAGTCTCCTGGATCACGTTTGTTCCAAAAAAGATCCCGCGAAGGTTTATTCATTCTGTTTGGATTCCGTTTGATATTCCTTTTCTGTGAAACACTGAAATAGGCAAAAAAACAGGAATTTGCACTGGGCTTTCTGTTAATAGGTTAGTCCCAAAAATAATATAAAAGGCATATTAAAGCCCATTAAATACCAAAATAGATAATATAATAGCATGGAACAATAAAAAATTATAGATATATTGGAGACGTATCACGTAATAAGGAGGCACTTCCTTGCGTGCGAAGATATAACTGGTGGGTCCGAGCTGACAGGTGGAGGCAATTTCGAGGAACGTTTTTTCACAAAATATAGAGGTCCTTCCGGTGGGTCCCAACTGTCAGGTGGAGGTATTTTGCACATAATAAGGAGGCATTTCCTTGTGTGCAACCGTGGACCCAGCTGTCAGCCTCTTCACATATAGTTCACTTCCGATGCATGTCGTTCGTTGACCACTCCACGCCGAGAGCAGCAGGGTGGTGGACGACAGCGAGGCCTAGGAAGGGAACAAAATCAGGGAAGACTCGACAGTGGTTGCCGACGCGGTGGGGAGTACGATGGTTTACTGGTTCGGCTACCGTCATCGGAAAATAACAGAAGGTGTGGGTGAGTAGAGGAATGGCCTGGCCAGCGATGGAGTAGGGTGGGGTGGTGCGGCCTATGCAGCAGCACAACTAGCCATGGGAGGCGGGAGCAGGCAGTCCCACCAATGGTCGCTGCTGCTAGAATCGTTTGTGGACTAAGTTGACAAAGCCTTTCGTACACATCAACCTAGTAGACCCACAAGTCAGCCTCCAAGTCTGTCCCAAACAGCATACAACCCGAAATTTCTAGTCAGATTCAAATACTAAACATACCTTAATTTAAATCCAATGAAAATTTACCCGCACAAAAACAATGAAATTTAGAATATCAAAATTCGAAAGAAAAAAGTATCTTGGAACTAATTGCATGTTTGCTGTATTTTTTTATTTTACAACCCATTTATTATTACTTATAGCCCATTTCTTATTAATTTTAGTCCATTTTGTGGGCAAGCCCGAATGCATCCCTCCTCATCTTGAAAGATTTCTGGCCCATCAGGGCGTAGAAAAGCAAGTAGGCCTACGTTGGTTATTCTGCAAAAAATAAAATAGTTGGGATAGCCATTTTCGGAAAGGAAAAAAACAAACTGGGCTGGTCATGTGGTAAACATATGAAATAAAAGCCTGGGCTAGATGGGCCACAGCTCTCGCACAACCCAGTTGATACCCTTCTCCGTCCCGAAATTTTTTTACTGTGTGCGCTGCTGGGTCCCTACTGTCATCCTCACCATGTACAATCATCTCCTTATTCCTCTCAGTTTTTGACCATGTTGACAACACCGGAGGGCGGTGCTACGGCGAGCGAACCAAGGCGGAGGGGAATGGTGAGGCCTCAGACGGGAATGAATAGGAGCCGGGGAAGATGCGTGGAGTTTTAGGGTGCGATGTGGCCACGATGCGTCCGCAGCAGCACAACCAGCCATGGGAGGCGGGAGCATGTAGTCCCGCTGGCCTTGGTTTGGCTTTGGCGGCTGGAGGAAGAAGAGAATGAAGAAACACGACAGACGTTGAATGTCAATCCAACGGTCAAGGTTGGCACAATCATTTGTTGACTAAGCCGACACCAAGTAGCATACTTTTTTATATAGATGAAGAAAAGAAAAATTAGGCTCGTTCGCCTGATAACATTCCCGAAACTGCGACCGTTCGATCTTGCGTCACAACTAAAACTGCGAGGAAAATGCGTTTGTGTGTCATCCTCCTCCCAGGAACGTTCGCCACATAAGTGAATAGCACCCTTGGTTTTCAACCAAGAGGTCTTGGGTTTGAGTCCCAGGAACTCTCAATTTTGTCCTCCTTCCTTCCTCGCAAAAAAAGAAAGAAAATCGAAGACATGAGAAGGCGTACAAAACAAGCTGGTGTACAAGTAAAGAGACATTGCTGAGTTTTAGAAAAAAGAGAGACGTGCTCCTGTAGCTGGTTCGAATCCAAACCTAGACTAAGAGTATATATGGTGCTATGCTACTCTGCAAGTAATGAAACTGACATATCAAACGTTCGTTTCTCCTCTTATCTACTTACTCTGCCTAGCATCAGAAGCTTTGGCCGCAACAACCATGTCCGCTGGCTGCTCATCCACCTGCTCTTCAGCAGGCAACAACCAGATATGCGCCAAGTCGCCACCCGTACCATCACTTGTGGGTCTCATCACACCCCCGCCGGCACACACATCACAGCCGGTTTCTCATCGCAACCCGCTGACGTTGGTCTGTTGCCACTGCTGCAAATGACGCAGAGTCATCCGTAAAGTCTCAACCACAATCCTCAACCCGGGTCGAGTCTTCTACAAATGCCCGAATCATGGGGTAATAATATGTTTAAGTGTTGTTCTGCTGCTTTTAGTTGCTGATTTTTAATAGTTTGGTTGACGGTCTTCAAATTTGATTCATGCAGAAAAGGGAAGACTCGTGTGATTTGTATTTCTGGGAAGTTGCTGATGTGGGGGAATGCAATTACGCTGATTATTTGGTTAGCCAAGGAATCCCAATACCAGCAGGTTGGGGTGTTGGACAAGTAACTGAAGGAACGACACAAGAGGAAGATGCATTGCAGAAGGTTAAAGATGCAGTTCCTCTGATCATGGCCAAGCAACAGCTGCTGAACGACCTTGACAGCAATGAGGAGATGAAAGAGCTTGTGAAGATAATGGGCAAAATTGATGTGCTCTGTAGGATGATTGTCTCTTTATTTGCAGTGTATGTAGCACTCATGATGTATTCAATGTCTATGAAATGAGCACTTTGCTGAAACTAGTAATGAATGAAACCTGTTAGCAGGTTAGGCGTAGTGTTGTGAACATCTAATGATTTCTATTAACGGAAATCGGGGGGTGAAAGTGCAACTATCCCTGGGTGGTTTTGGTAATTCCTAACAACATATAGCTCATTGAGCTAATGCTATTTTAAGAAAAATATTTCAGGAAAGCTCAATGATTGGCATGGCATGGATTAGAAAGTGGACCCCTCAAAATGCTAAGGACAAAAAATTGGCTCAAGCTCAAAGCACATGACTCTACATTTTACTTTTAGTGATCCAAGATCACATTGAGTCCATAGGAAAAGCCAATACTTTTAAAAGGGGATGAGGTGTTGCTTAATGAGTTACTTGCTCAAAATGCTTAGTGATATGCTCCAAAAACCCTCAACTACTTTCTCATATCCACATATGTCCCAAACCAAAAGTCAAACTCGGCCCCACCGAAATCTTCTATCCGGCGCCACCGAGTTCACTTGACATAGCCACTGCCAGAAACCCTAATCAATTCGGTCTCACCGATAGGGATCTCGGTCTCACCGAGATGGGATTGCAAACTCTCTGTTTCCCTTCATAACATTTAGGTCCAACCGAGATGAGCGATCGGTCCCACCGAGATTGCAATGCAAACTCTCTGTTTCCTTTCGTAACGTTTCGGTCCAACCGAGATGAGCAAATCCGTCCCACAGAGTTTGCCTGACCAACTCTCTGTTTGTCTATTACCAAAATCGGTCCCACCGAGTTTGTGTAATCGGTCTAACCAAGATTACGTTATGCCCTAACCCTAATGGAATCGGTCCCACCGAGTTGACATGTCGGTCCCACCGAAATGCCTAACGGTCACATTATGAACTAAATCGGTCTAACCGAGTTTTATAATTCAGTCCCACCGAGTTTGGTGATTTGTGTGTAACGGTTAGATTTTGTGTGGAGGCTATATATACCCCTCCACCCACTCGTCATTCGTGGAGAGAGCCATCAGAATATGCCTACACTTCCAACATACATTTTCTGAGAGAGAACCACCTACACTTGTGTTGAGGTCAAGATATTCCATTCCAACCACATAAATCTTGATCTCTAGCCTTCCCCAAGTTGCTTTCCACTCAAATCATCTTTCTACCAAATCCAATCCTATGAGAGAGAGTTGAGTGTTGGGGAGACTACCATTTGAAGCACAAGAGCAAGGAGTTCATCATCAACACACCATCTAATACCTTTTGGAGAGTGGTGTCTCCTATATTGGTTTGGTGTCACTTGGGAGCTTGCGTCAAGATTGTGGAGTTGAACCAAGGAGTTAGTACGGGCAAGGAGATCGCCTACTTCGTGAAGATCTACCCTAGTGAGGCAAGTCCTTCGTGGGCGATGGCCATGGTGGGATAGACAAGGTTGCTTCTTTGTGGAACCTTCGTGGGTGGAGCCCTCCATGGACTTGTGCAACCGTTACCCATCATGGGTTGAAATCTCCATCAACGTGGATGTACGATAGCACCACCTATCGGAACCACGCCAAAAATCTTCGTGTCTACATTGCGTTTTCTCCCTCCAAACTCCTCCCTTTACCTTCATATGCAATTGTTTTACATTCCGCTGCTATACTCTTAGAATTACATGTGTAGGTTGATTACTTGAATTGTGCTAAGTTGATAAAATATGCCAAGACTTAAAATTGGGAAAAGGCTAGATTTTTATTTGGTCAAGTAGTCCAATCACCCCCCTCTAGACATACTTTCGATCCTACAGGAGGTATCCCCTTTTGCTCATAACTAAATAAATAGCAGAGGCCCTTTTGCTAATAAATAAATAAATTAGCAGAGGCCCCGTCGAGTCAGCTTTGGTCCCATTCAAAGACGTCGAGCAAATTGCAGTCCAACAACAAACTATGTCATCAAATTCAAGTTTCACACCCAAATATGAGTACAACTAAACAAGAATGTCATCATGTTTTAGTCGTCATACAATCACCAAACACAAATCAACATACATAATAAGTGATGTTCTCACAGAAAAATTCTAAACAACAAGTTCATCAGGTTTCAGTTGAACACAATTTCACATAGTAGATAAAAACCGTCTTCGGACAGGCAAATACGACAAAAGCAATCTAATCATCATCCGCAACAGCAGCGTAAACATCTTCGCCATGTGTATCAGTCTGAATTGTAATTCCCCACAGTGTCATCTTCTACTTTATCCTCGATGTCCTTGAACGTTGGCTTCTTCTTGATCAACTCTTGTATGTCCACAGCCAGACAAGCAATCTTTTCGCCAGCATCATTAACGTGATGGTTCTCAAAGATATTAGGAACATCTATGCAATCTTGTACATTAGGAGCAATGTAAGCATTTGTGCAACTTCATTAAACGAATTCCTCTGCTCAAAACTTTGCAATACTCTCTAGTCATCGCTACGTGCAAATGTGTTTTCCAAGAAAAATATCTGTGTTGCTTGATTTGCCAAAATAAAAGGCTCGTTGGTCTGCTACGCCGCCTTGACATTGATGGATTTGAAGTAATCATCAGCTCTGGGTTTTGCAATACTGGAAAACAGGTTATACTAGTGACAACACAACAGAACCACACACCGATGAACCTCGAAAATGGATATATACTGCAACTGAACAATGCCTGTTATGTTAGCATACATTTCAGTTGTCTCTCTGCCGTACGTATCCGTGCTCACACTACAAAAAAAGACACATCCGTGACATTTTGGGCCGAACAATTTTTTTGTCATACTTATGACACTTCTATGACGATAATTGTGACAAAACCCGATATCATCATAGATGTGGTGGGGTCCTACTTCTATGACAAAAAATCATGACAAAAAATGGGCTTTTCGTCCTGGACGGGCCGGAGACACAGCTGCATGACATTCTTTGGGCCGTCCATGACGGAAAAAACCATGGTAGAAGCGAGGGCGCGGAAAATATTGGGGAGTCCCCGGTTATGGTGGGTGGTCGAGGGCCGAGCGATGCGCGTTTCTCTCGTACGTACGCGTGTGTGTGTGCGAGGCGTTGGGCTCTAACTGAACCCGAGCGAGGTGTTGGACTCTAACTGAACCCGAGCGATTGCACTGTAGGCTACGTGTTACTGAACCCGAGCGATCGATCGATGGCTGTTAACTGAACCGGATCGAGCGATTCCTTCGCTACTGCTGCTAACTGAAGCCGATCGATGCTGCCTCTGGATGAAGAATGAGCGTTGCTGGGGGATTTTGGATGAACAGTTCCCGGTGGGGGTCGATGAACAGGACCCCGTGGTGTTACCTCTGGATGAACAGGACCCTGATCGATCAAGCCGATTGGGGCTGGATGAACAGGATACCATGGAGGGCAGGATGAACAGGACCACCCCATGGAGGGCAGGATGAACAGTAGACGGTGGAGGGCAGGATGAACAATAGCCCGTGGAGGGGTGGTTGAACAGGAGCCCGTGGAGAGGGCTAGTTGAACAGTAGCCGGTGGAGTAGCGTGCGGTGGAGGCTGGATGAACAGGAGCCCGTGGATGAACAGCCGCAGGTGGAGGCTGGAGGAGGTCGATGGTGGATGAACAGTAGCCCATGGAGGCTAGAGGGGGTCAACGATGGAGATGAACAGTATCCCGTGGAGTCCCGTTTTGCGGTACGCCACACCCCTCCCGATGAACAGGACCCCCGTTTCGACCGTAGCGCTCCAACATAAGTCCGTTTCCTCCGTTTTGTGGTACACCACACCCCTCTGATCAACAGGACCCCCATTTCGACCGTAGGAGGTCCGTTTCCTCCGTTTTGCGGTACGCCAGACCCCTCCCAAAGAACAGGATCCTGTTTCGAACGTGGCCGGTCGAACACAAGGCCGTTTTGTCGGTGTTCTGGGAACGGGGGTCCCCAGACTTGCCTGCCTGCGGCCTGTGGCGTGGCTCAAGGGGGGGCCCAGCACGTCCCATCTTCATCAACACAGACCCAAGACCCTCGCGGGGCGGACGACACGGAGCTTCCTCAGGCGCGGCCTCATCAGGCTGGCTCACGAGGAGGCGGAGAGATCAAGGCGGGGTACCTCACGAGGTGCCCATGATGCAAGCCATGACGACCAAGGGCGCCAGGCGGGTGCCAGCCCGCGCAGTGTCCTCCTTTCCTCTTTGGTGCAAAGGGGGCAAGCGCAGCCGCGGAGTACCCAGGCATCAGGCAAAGGTTGCCATTTCGATGCAACGAGACCAGGACCAGGAAGACTGCAAGATGGAGGTCATCGTGTAGCCCAGGACGGCGTCACCAGCAGAGCTTTGTGCAGGCGAAGACTACTTTTGTCAGGGTAGTGAGTACTAGCTGTCCCCCTTCAAATTAGCCCGCCATTGTTGGCTCCCTTCCCGCTCAATATTTGGGAAGAGGACCAGGGCCTCTATAAATAGGACCAGCCACCCACAGAAGAGAGGGGTTCGAAAGGGTCAAGAGGAGAGGTTCGATCAGAGAGAGAGAGAGAGAGAGAGAGAGAGAGAGAGAGAGAGAGAGAGAGAAGGGTGGCTGAACTCCTCCCAGCAGTTCATCGCCCCAGCCAAGAATAGACCCTCGCGAGGCTGTTCTTCCTTGTACCATTCATCATCATCAGCCCAAGAGGCAATCCACCACACCACAAACTGGAGTAGGGTATTACACCACAACGGTGGCCCGAACCAGTATAAACCCTGTGTCTCTTGTGTTGTTCTTTCCATAGCTTCGATCTTAGCGAGGCGGAGGGGTGCGGGTAGGTAGGAAGCGAGATCTCCGCGCGCACCCCAGTGTTCGAACCTCAAGGATCTGCCGGAACCCGAAATCCGACATTTGGCGCGCCAGGTAGGGGTGTGCCGGAATTCACCTTCTACCGCTTCGTGCCCCGTCCCGTCGTCATCATCATATCTGGCGACCAGGCGGGCAACCCAGATCCATGGGCGGCGTGGCCCGCCCGCACAGAACCGCTCGCCTCGTGCGACCCCGTGCCCTAGGCAGCTCGCGGTCCACAGGGCGCTGCGGGCCGCGGGCGACGCGGACAGGCTTCAACAGCTCCCACACCACGGCAGGCGCGATCGGCAGCAAGGGCCTCCAATCACGCCGCGACCACGACACCGTACACCCGCCGGGAGCAGGCGAACTCGAGCGTCGCGCTCACGGTGGCTCGAGAACTGCTGCAGTGCAGACTGCTGGAGGGCGGCCGCGACGTGCTGTTGGAGCGGGTGGCGGAGCTCCTGGGCTTCGCCGCCTCGGGGGCTCACCCCTTCTGCACCCAGCTCCCATCTCAAGCCTAGGGCAGCTCGCGTGGGGGCTGCAAGGCTACCCCAGCGCCAGCGAAGCTGTCAGCACCGGACCGGTGGCGGCGCTGCCCCCGCTCCCGGTCCGCGAAGAAGGACTCGACACGACCCGCAGCCCCAGTGGACAGCCGCGCTGCCACCTCACGGTGGGCGCATCAGGCAGGACCGCGTGGCACGCGGGGCACTACGGAGTGGCCTTTGGGATGGCGGCGCCAGAGGAATACGTGCCCCTCATGATGGACCAAGGACACCCTCACGAGAGCGAACAAGGCTCGCTCCTCAGCCCAAGCTGGGGGGACGAGGCGCCAGAAGCTGAGCCTTTCCGGGAGCCCCGGGACGGTCCCACTGGCCACGCTGGAGGCAACGATTATCGGGTACCACTAATTCTTCAGGAGCAGGCATACGCTAACCATGGATCGCAGGAGGTGCAGGTCACCACAGCGAGCAGCTACCCCGCTCCCACAGTCTCCTACCCCCCGGGAGGAGGGCGCAGGGGGCTGTAGGAGAGGGGCCGGGATCCGACATCACCACCGCGGCGTTCGGAGCAAGGTGTTCTCAGGAGGTAGGCCCTCCGCTGGGGAGGTGCCTCAGGGCCTGCCCCCGGTGGAGGACCCGTGGTCGTCGGGGGAACAGCTGGCGACCGCTCTACCCCATCGGCGGCGTCCTGGTTTCCGGTCGTCGTTGATGGCACTAGAGTGTGGCGCAAGGCGGGGCCCTCATCTGGCGATATGAAGCAAGGCCAGTACCTGTGAAGAAGGCCCAGTGCCTGTGAAGCTCGCCCCCCGTGACACTCTCACGCAATAATGAGTGGGGCTGTACATGCCCCGGAGTCTCAGGGGTGCCGGCCTCAGGCCCTGGGGCTCCCTCCCACGCCCAGTGGCAGCACTTAGCTCCGCGCTGGTGAGAAGACGTCCAAGACTAGACTAGGTGCCGGACGTGGCCTTTTGTTTGCTTTCGTTGCTTTTCCCTTTGGTTGTCGCTTTCCCCCACTGGATTCAAGTTGGATTCGAATTTGAGATTTGTATGTGTTCGGGGAAGGGGTGCTTAGTCTCGTCCGAGCAATTTCTCGCGTTTTGGTTACCACTTCACCTCAGCTGCCTCCCCTCGTGAGCCCCTCGCGAGCCGGGTCAGGCCTAGCTTGCGCGCAGCCCAGACTGCCGCCGACGTGTCCTCTCAGGAGGGTGTTTTACTACAGATCCTATGAACCCAATCATGGAACACTCGAGACACCACAACCTCCCACAGGCTGCCTCAGGGCCAGCACGGGACAAAGGTAAACTAGCCGACCAGCGCGTCGCTTAGGCCAACCACTTGGCGTGGGCGCATGGGCAATGTAGCATCTACTAATACGATGAACACAAGTTTTACATAAGGGGCTCCCCCTCCAAAATGCTCTCACTGCCGTCAGGCCAAAACCTGAGTTCTATTCATGCAGGGTAAATAAGTAGGAATGATGCACAATCAATCGGATAAATCCCCCAATGCGTTCTCAGGAGCACCACCCGAGCCGCTGCTGGCGTCGCTGAACTCGCCACCGCTGTCCGCGTCGCCGCCAGCGGCGTCAGGGCCGTTCACCACGTCGCCCTCGTCGGCCGCCACGATCACATCATCGTTGTCTGAAGCGAAGGCCCTGATAAGAGCATCCACATTGTCTTCCACCCAGTGCGCCAGATCGCCTCGGACGGCCTGGGGGACTGGGGCGATGGCGGTGTCAAAATCAAAGTGGGGATCCATGTTCCGGAGGTGGCTGAAGACGCGAGAAAAGGCGCGCCCGAGCAGGGCGCGGCTCCTCTCCTCCACCAACCTGTTAGCCCTGACCGACTGCGCCTCCAGCTGCGTCACCACGTCAGTGAAGAACTGAAGATTGCCAGCATAGTTGACTGCGTGCGGCTCACCAACAGCCGCCTCGCAGATGTTGCCCAAGGCTGTGTTGGCTCTCTCCCGGAGCGTGGTGAGCATGGGGCCGTGCTCATGCTCCAGGATCCGCCGCTGACTTATCTCGTCCACGTTCTGGCCCGCGACGACCTCAGCCTCCTCCACCCGCTGGCGGAGAAGGAGCACCTCGGCCTGGGAGGCGGTTAACTCACCTTGCGCCACCTCAAGAGCGGCCCGGAAAGCGTCGGCCCGCCGCGTCGCCTCCTCCAGCTTGGCCCTCAAGGCAGCAGTCCTGCCTTCAGCTTCGGTCCGGATCAACCCCAGCTTCTCTTCGAACTCGTGCTCGAGGTTCAAATGCGCCATCGCCACTCGACGTCCGATCTCCTCCAGGATGCAGGCTTCCTGTGCAGCGACATCATCCTCCGCATGCGTCACCAAGCGCTCCCTCGTCTCCAGACGCTCGTACTCACGGGTACGTTTGGCGGCTTCCAGCGTCAGCACCTCCTCACGCTTCTGGAGCTCTGCTGAGTCGCCGGAGGCCACCTTCATCGACGTGAGGGCTGCCTCGCGCAGCTCCACCTGCTCCTCTAGTGAGTGGCACCAGGCCAGGAGCTCCCGAGCCCGCTCCTCTGCCGCCGTTCACCGCCGGTCAGCTTCCCGAGCCTCCTCAGCGGCCCAAGATCGGGCCTCCCGAGAGGCCACCAGCGACGCCTTGGCCTCTGCATCGTCAAGATCGCGCTGACGGCGCGCAAGGGCGATGGCGCCCTCCAGCTCGCGCCTCTCTGCAGCCAGGCGCAGGCCATCGGCCTCATGGCGCGCGTCTTCATCGGCAAGCTCCTCTCCAAGCAGGCTTACCGCGTCAGCCGCCCTTCGAAGGAATCCTTGGCGGAGAGTGTGACGCTCCCGAGCGCGCTCGAGCACGTCTTCCACACCATCATCTGCCCCAAGCAAGCGCCTGTGACGCCCCCGATTTAATCGTACACTAATCATGCACGCAAATGTGTACGATCAAGATCAGGGACTCACGGGAAGATATCACAACACAACTCTAAAACATAAATAAGTCATACAAGCATCATAATACAAGCCAGGGGCCTCGAGGGCTCGAATACAAGTGCTCGATCATAGACGAGTCAGCGGAAGCAACAATATCTGAGTACAGACATAAGTTAAACAAGTTTGCCTTAAGAAGGCTAGCACAAACTGGGATACAGATCGAAAGAGGCGCAGGCCTCCTGCCTGGGATCCTCCTAAACTACTCCAGGTCGTCGTCAGCGGGCAGCACATAGTAGTAGGCACCTCCGGTGTAGTAGGGATCGTCGTCGACGGTGGCGTCTGGCTCCTGGACTCCAGCATCTGGTTGCGACAACCAGAAAGAAAGGAAAGGGGGAAAAAGGAGGGAGAAAGCAACCGTGAGTACTCATCCAAAGTACTCGCAAGCAAGGAACTACACTACATATGCATGGGTATATGTGTAAAGGGCCATATCAGTGGACTGAACTGCAGAATGCCAGAATAAGAGGGGGATAGCTAGTCTTATTGAAGACTACGCTTCTGGTCACCTTCGTCTTGCAACAGGCAGAAGAGGGTAGGTCGAAGTCCTCCAAGTAGCATCGCATAGCATATCCTACCCGGCGATCCTCCCCTCGTATCCCTGAGGGAGAGCGACCACCGGTTGTATCTGGCACTTGGAAGGGTGTGTTTCATTAAGTATCCGGTTCTAGTTGTCATAAGGTCAAGGTACAACTCCAAGTCGTCCTGTTACCGAAGATCACGGCTATTCGAATAGATTAACTTCCCTGCAGGGGTGCACCACATAGCCCAACACGCTCGATCCCATTTGGCCGGACACACTTTCCTGGGTCATGCCCGGCCTCGGAAGATCAACACGTCGCAGCCCCACCTAGGCTCAACAGAGAGGCCAGCACGCCGGTCTAAACCTAAGCGCACAGGGGTCTGGGCCCATCGCCCATAGCACACCTGCACGTTGCGTACGCGGCCGAAAGCAGACCTAGCCTAGTGGCGTTCCAGTCCAATTCGGCGCGCGCCGCTCCGTCGCTGACGTCTGAAGTGCTTCGGCTGATACCACGACGTCAGGATACCCATAACTACTCCCGCGTAGATGGTTAGTGCGTATAGGCTCGTAGCCAACTCAGATCAAATACCAAGATCTCGTTAAGCGTGTTAAGTGTCCGCGAACGCCGAACAGGGCCAGGCCCACCTCTCTTCTAGGCGGTCTCAACCTGCCCTGTCGCTCCGCCACAAAGATCCACACAGAGGGCCGTCAGGACAAAGGTCCTTTCAGCCCCCAATCCGTGAATCACTCGCGGGTACTCTTGGAGCTGACCCGACTTTAGTCACCATCTGTATAGTATGTATGTATGTATAGTATATACCCGTGATCACCTCCCGAGTGATCACGGCCCAATAGTATAGCAAGGCAGACTGACAAGAATGTAGGGCCAATGATGATAAACTAGCATCCTATACTAAGCATTTAGGATTGCAGGTAAGGTATCAACAGATGTAGCAACAATGTCAGGCTATGCATCAGAATAGGATCAACGGAAAGCAGTAACATGCTACACTACTCTAATGCAAGCAGTATAGAGAAGAGTAGGCGATATCTGGTGATCAAAGGGGGGGGGCTTGCCTGATTGCTCTGGCAAAGGAGGGGTCGTCAACTCCGTAGTCGAACTGGGCAGCAGCAGCGTCGGTCTCGTAGTCTACCGGAGAGAAGAGGGGGAAGAAACAATGAATACAATGCAAACAAATACATATCGATGCATGGCATGACAAGTAATGATGCTAGGTGGGCCCTAACGTGGTATGAGGTGGTACCGGTTAAGGGGGGAAACATCCGGGAAAGTATTCCCGGTGTTTCGCGTTTTCGGACAAATGAACCGGAGGGGGAAAGTTGCGAGTTCGATAGGTTAGGGGTGTGTGGCGGACGAACGGACTGCGTATCCGGAATCGTCTCGTCGTTCTGAGCAACTTTCATGTTGAAAATATTTTAATCCGAGTTACGGATTAAAAGATATGATTTTCTAAATATTTTATTAATTTCTGTAATTTATTTAATTAATTCGGAAAACAGATTAATGACATCAGCATGATGTCATGCTGACATCAGCAGTCAACAGAGTTGACTTGGTCAACCTGACATGTGGGTCCAGTGGGACCCGACTGTCATTCTCTGTTTTGTTTAATTATAGATTAGTTAAATTAATTAGTGATTATGTTAATCTAATCAGGATTAATTAACTTAATTAATTACATAATAAATTAATTAATTAATAATTAATTTTATTAAATCATTTTTATTTTTATTAATCATATTTACTATTTGTATTTATCTTATTTATTTATTTATTTTATTATTTTTATTTTTTATTATTTACTTTTTTTAAGCGTTCTGGGGGCGGGCCCCATGTGTCTGTGGCCCAGAGGGCATCGGGCCCCACCCGGCAGTGGCCAAGGGGGCCGACCGGGCGCGGGTGCGGGCGCGGGCGTAACGGGCAACGGGCGCCGCAGCGGGGCACGAGGGCCACGGTGGGCGGAGGTGACAGGGGCAGCGGCAGCGGGCGTGCACACGGTGACGAACGACGGCGGCCCGAGGCAGCAGCAACAACCACGCAGCAGCAACAGGAAGAGGAGAAGGCCAGGGCGGAGCACGGCGAGGGGAAGGAGGCCGCGGCAGGCGAGGGGCGCGCGCGCACGCGCGGCAGGCGTTGAGGGCGCGAGCGCCGCGGGGTTGGCCGGGTGCGGCTGGCCGCGGGCGACGTCCGGTGGTGGAGCCGAGCGCGGGGAGTGGGCGCGACCACGGCAGAGAGAGAGGAGGAAGGGGGAGCTCACAGAGCAGGAGTAGGGCACGGGCAGCGGGCTCGGGGAGGCTCGGAGTAGTCGGCGGGGACGACGTCGCGGAGCGGGAGGCAGGCCGGCGAGGTAGAACGACGAGGTGGAGGCGGCGGCAGCCCGGCGAGGTGTGACGGCGGCGGGGCCGGGCGAAGCGCGGCATCGGGCACCGAGGGTGACGGGATCGGGCAGCGTCGGGGTCGGGCCTCTCCCCGATCCAGATGTGATCGAGAGGAGAGGGGGAGGAGTGGAGTAAGGCGAGGCGTGCGGCGATCCTGGGGTAGCGGGCGGCGCCGGAGACGACGAGCGGCGTCGGCGCGCCGGGGTCGAGGGCAGCGGGCGTACAGATCGAGCGGGGGGCGAGAGAGAGTGGGGGGGCTCGATCCCGATCCAGGAGTGGATCGGGGGAAGGGAGAGTGGGGGCGCGAGTAGGGGGAGTGGGGGGTGTCGGTGCCTAGGGTTTCGGCACCAGGGGGTTAAGGGAGTGGGGTGGGCCGGCCGGTTGGCCTTTGCCCAGTTGGGCTGGTGGCCTGCTGGGCCGAAGCCCAGTGATGGGGGGTTTGCTTTTCTTTTTTTTATTTCTTTTTTACTTATTTTCTTTAATGTTTTCATTTAAAGTTTCTTTTATTTTAGTTTTATAAAATACCCAGTCAGCACCTAAATTAGTATTACTAATTAGTCCACTGCCACAATTATTTTGGCACACTACTAATTTAGTTTTATTATTATAACTTTATAAAAGGCATCTAATTAATTGTTTTTGGCTGTCATTTCTATTACTTTAGTGCATTTAAATATTTTATTAAAAGATAATTTATCCACCAATATTTACTAAGGATTATTAGACACATTAGGAACAATTTAGTTTTGACTTTTGAAAACTTTAATTGTTTAACTTAAATTCAAATTTTGAATATGAATCGTTTCGAACTAACGTGAGATTATCAACAGTAATCCGAGGTGACATGGCATCATTAATGTGGGGTTACTATAGCCTAATTATCCGGGCGTCACAATTCTCCTCCACTACAAGAAATCTCGTCCCTTGATTTAAGGGGGAAGTAAGGGGGAAAGTTCTGGTTACGAAATTCTAACGAGTCTTCTCAGTCTTGGCTGCCCTTTCGAAGAGGTTGATCCCTTTCGTTGATGTCTTCATTTCTCTGCTTCAAGGCACCATGATCAAGTCGTCATCCTTTCTTCGGGATCTCCATTGTCCTACGAACGCGACCAAGGGGAAAAACTCCGGAAGAATGCATCTCCACAAAGTTGGGCATCTGACGGTGAACTCAATGGGAAATACACAAGGTACCCCGCGAGTTGTATTACAGTGAATTCGTTGAGTGCAATATACGATGGTACCAAAGTTTCAAACGGGTAGGCAATCATTCGATGACTAGACAGAAGCTGGAATGGTGGTTTGAACAACGAGAATAACATGCTGTTTGATTCCAGGATGAATAATGGTATAGATTTTAGCTTGTGAATCACATACGAAGCCAAGTGCACATGACACATTAGAATCCGGGTTGTAACGAAGAGTCAGGTTTCGATCCAGTGGACCTGTGGGTTATGGGCCCACCATGTGGGTTGAAAGTAGGAAGGGTGGTGACATCTTGCACAGCCGTGACAGGGAGGCATGTCAGTGAATAGCTTGTCAGCTATGCCGGCAGCAATGTCGGTACCAAGGACGGGGAACGAAGAGAGCAATTTTCCTGCTTGTTGAACGAGGCAAACCAATTGGCAAGATATCACCCATCGGTGGTTACCGGAATGTCATCAACAATAGTAACAGGGTCTTACAAACAAAGTGATACAACAAGGTGCTTATCCAAGCAGGGAATTATCTCTGCTCAGTTAAGTCAGATTCAGGAAAGGTTAAGCAAAAAAAATGGAAAGGAAAATACGATTATCAGATTAAACAGAACAATGGAAAGGAAAATGTGTTTAAACACATTATTCAAGGGTATATCCTTCCCAAGGACAAATAGAGCAAGATATCCACGACAGGATAGAAAGTAGAAACCATTTAGGTAACGGGAGAGGATTTGATGACAATACCCATACAACGGTGTTTGGATAATTGAGCAAGAAACATTTAGCATTGGGCTTCAAATGTTCTTGTTGAAAATCGGAGTACCACAGACATGCTTTGAGATAGCATTGACATGGTCTTTAAGCCAAGGTCGGATTTTGGGTTACACAAGGGATCCATCAGGAACATCTTGTAAAATAAGTCTTACAATTTCCTCATGGAAGATTGGATAATCTTGCAAAAAGGAAACTATAACAGTAGGTCCTCCGGCCAGGTGTGCTAAGCATGCCATCACCTTACCGGGTCATAAAAGACCAGTGTTATAACTCTTGGAAAAATGTTCCAACCATCATATCTGACCGAGATTCAGATCTGATTGGTGTCATGATACCTCAGACTTAGGATACCTAAGAAGAAAAGGTGCAACACAAATTGTCGAGATGACATTGTAATATTCTCGGGAATTGAACTATGGAAGCGAGTTCCTGAAACAATAGTTCATCATTAAACCATGGAGGGGATGAGGAGGTGGCTGATGAGCTCAGCGACAATTCATTGAGAATTTCAAACGGATGGATTTCCACAATAATGTGAACAAGAAGATGACACTTGTCAATTCAAATGATTTAATGTTGTATGCTTGAGGGAAACATACACAATTAATCACTGGTTGAAGTGCACCCGAAATATGGGCTTAGGTAGCAAGATCAATGTTAGAATGGTGATTCGATAACCAATGGTCTAAGAATGAAATGTCGACCATTAACTTCAAAGCAATAGGGTTGCTAGAAGTACAGAATCCAAGCAGCATGGTTCACGTGTTGGTATCCCGGTTAGAATCAACACGGGGACCAAGAAAGAATGGTGAGGGTGAGAAGTATCACAATACCAAGAATTCGTTAAGAGGTGGAGCGGTCCTCACAACATCCTTGACATAAAAGATGGTAATACTCCAAGGTAAATAAAAACAAATGCTGGATAGCAAGGAACTCAAGGTAGAACACAAAACACGGACAAGTTTGTGTTGAATGGAAGGCAATAAAGTGGTCGATGATAAGACAAATCATCGAGGGAAAGGATGGTATTTCTCATCATGAATTCTTGATACCCTGGAAGAGCTCAAAAATGTTGATGATGATCACGACACATTTGTCGAGAGGTTTCATGAAGATATAATCGCTCATCGATGACATCAAGCAAAAGGAAGGATGGAGCGAAAAGTTATTAAAACTACGGATACGACACAAACTCGAAATCAAGCTTGTTGGTCAAGGCGAAATGATATGAGAAGGAGAGTCGACGTAAGCTTAGCTCATCGTCGAAAATTGTGTTTCGAAAAGGACCTGATAGTACAGTTAAAAAGTTGCACGATAATGATATAGCCGATAAGGCTAGGAATGACGTGATCGGGTACAAACTTGTACTTAAAGAAGATTACTGAGAGTTGTTGAACCGTAGTGCGGACTCGGTTCAGTTATCGATGTCTTTGAGTGTTTAATAACTCAGTGCCCATGAAAAATTGTAATCAGTGAGAATGTAGTACTTGATGAAGAACTCATAAGGAGTTATGCAGTTCCAAGATAATCTCGAGATACCAGGGGGTAATACTCGACGATAGTCCAAAGTAGAGCTTAGACTGGGGTATTGCTCTAAAGAAGGTAAGTGCTTAAACTTGCACGAGAAATGGTATTTCAAGGAGATCATGGTCGGAACCACGATTGCAAAAGGCCAAATCCCAGATATAAGAACTTATACCAAGGGAATAATTAATTTAAGAGAAGCTTTAATGATATGATCTACATCATGTCCATGGGCATGAACACAAAGTTCAAGGTCGACTCCCACTTCTTCAATGCATAACCTTTCATTCACCTCTCGTATTTCGAAAATGACATTAGTTGTTGAAAGTGTTTTTTTACCTGGTGCAATACCAGATAATATGACCCGTGTAATCTTTCGGGTTCACACGAATTAGGGAAGGCGTAGGTTCAACCCATCAGGGCATCTTAGGAACATATACCACAAATTTCAATAGTAAATACCACCAGCTCGAAAGCAGAGCATGGTTGGCCAAGCAGATGATACAATTTACCAAAGGCACTATGTATCAGGGGAAGAACTCACAAGGTGATTGAATATGAAGGACACTGTCGGATAGCAATCCAACAATGGATCGGGCGATCCACAACGGAGTTGAGGTGAGTATCGGTATTCCAGAAAGAATGCACGGGCATCATATTATAGAACATCGGAATAATTCGATGCTTAGATAAAAAAGGAATTATGATTTCCAAAACAAAAGATCAGAAGCAGTCGCTCTGACCAAGGATGGATAAGTTGGATAAACCAGAGGCACAATTGGCGACAAATAGTTTGGTCGAGAACCAGCTCATGTTCAAAAATGATGTCTCAGTCGGAAAGATAAGTTAGAAGGGTTGATAGATGATTGTGTGCATTCGCACACATGTTGAATCAATAGGATCAAAATGACAGTGTCAAAAGATACTAGTGAATATTGCCAGATATATGGGAAGCATCCATAATGCTAGCAGACAAGTATTTGCAGAGCAATAAAGCTGCTAAGGATTTCGGAGGATTGAATAGTATTTCAAAGACTTTTGTGAAACACCTGAACAACTGGGATGAGCGGATACTCGGAAGGTGCGAGAAGTTATTCTTAGGGGTATTCAGGTGGCAAAGAACTGCAAGGCAGTAGGCACAAAATATTCTCAGGGTATCTTGTAATAACAAGATCGACTGAGAATAAAAGTAAGCACGACAGGTGTAAGTATTTATCCATAGGGATATTTCAGTGGTAGGGAATTGCAAAGGCAACGGGCACAAGGTCTCAAGAGAAAATCGGAGAGTATCTTCGAAATCTTCTGGTGCAGTCGGTGATCATCTGGACTGAAGGGCCTCTCCGGGAGAAAGTATTTTCGAGAACCTAATGTTAGATTTTTGTAAAAATCGTTTAACCCGAATAGAAGAGAGTTCAGAATCCCAGAGTAAAGGTCGAGGAGTAAAAGATCCTAGTACCACCCGATGGCGACGTGGGCCCGTAAGGCACACAGCCAAGTTAGTAAAAGTTTTGCAATGTCTAGACTCGACTTCGGCCAAGGAGTGTGGAAGGGGGATTCCTACAGGCAGTTGGCTCTGATACCAACTTGTGACGCCCCCGATTTAATCGTACACTAATCATGCACGCAAATGTGTACGATCAAGATCAGGGACTCACGGGAAGATATCACAACACAACTCTAAAACATGAAAAAGTCATACAAGCATCATAATACAAGCCAGGGGCCTCGAGGGCTCGAATACAAGTGCTCGATCATAGACGAGTCAGCGGAAGCAACAATATCTGAGTACAGACATAAGTTAAACAAGTTTTCCTTAAGAAGGCTAGCACAAACTGGGATACAGATCGAAAGAGGCGCAGGCCTCCTGCCTGGGATCCTCCTAAACTACTCCAGGTCGTCGTCAGCGGGCAGCACGTAGTAGTAGGCACCTCCGGTGTAGTAGGGGTCGTCGTCGACGGTGGCGTCTGGCTCCTGGACTCCAGCATCTGGTTGCGACAACCAGAAAGAAAGGAAAGGGGGAAAAAAGGAGGGAGAAAGCAACCGTGAGTACTCATCCAAAGTACTCGCAAGCAAGGAACTACACTACATATGCATGGGTATATGTGTAAAGGGCCATATCAGTGGACTGAACTGCAGAATGCCAGAATAAGAGGGGGATAGCTAGTCTTATTGAAGACTACGCTTCTGGTCACCTTCGTCTTGCAACAGGAAGAAGAGGGTAGGTCGAAGTCCTCCAAGTAGCATCGCATATCATATCCTACCCGGCGATCCTCCCCTCGTATCCCTGAGGGAGAGCGACCACCGGTTGTATCTGGCACTTGGAAGGGTGTGTTTTATTAAGTATCCGGTTCTAGTTGTCATAAGGTCAAGGTACAACTCCAAGTCGTCCTGTTACCGACACGTCTATTCGAATAGATTAACTTCCCTGCAGGGGTGCACCACATAGCCCAACACGCTCGATCCCATTTGGCCGGACACACTTTCCTGGGTCATGCCCGGCCTCGGAAGATCAACACGTCGCAGCCCCACCTAGGCTCAACAGAGAGGCCAGCACGCCTGTCTAAACCTAAGCGCACAGGGGTCTGGGCCCATCGCCCATAGCACACCTGCATGTTGCGTACGCGGCCGAAAGCAGACCTAGCCTAGTGGCGTTCCAGTCCAATTCGGCGCGCGCCGCTCCGTCGCTGACGTCTGAAGTGCTTCGGCTGATACCACGACGTCGGGATACCCATAACTACTCCCGCGTAGATGGTTAGTGCGTATAGGCTCGTAGCCAACTCAGATCAAATACCAAGATCTCGTTAAGTGTGTTAAGTGTCCGCGAACGCCGAACAGGGCCAGGCCCACCTCTCTTCTAGGCGGTCTCAACCTGCCCTGTCGCTCCGCCACAAAGATCCACATAGAGGGCCGTCAGGACAAAGGTCCTTTCAGCCCCCAATCCGTGAATCACTCGCGGGTACTCTTCGAGCTGACCCGACTTTAGTCACCATCTGTATAGTATGTATGTATGTATAGTATATACCCGTGATCACCTCCCGAGTGATCACGGCCCAATAGTATAGCAAGGCAGACTGACAAGAATGTAGGACCAATGATGATAAACTAGCATCCTATACTAAGCATTTAGGATTGCAGGTAAGGTATCAACAGATGTAGCAACAATGTCAGGCTATGCATCAGAATAGGATCAACGGAAAGTAGTAACAGGCTACACTACTCTAATGCAAGCAGTATAGAGAAGAGTAGGCGATATCTGGTGATCAAAGGGGGGGCTTGCCTGATTGCTCTGGCAAGGAGGGGTCGTCAACTCCGTAGTCGAACTGGGCAGCAGCAGCGTCGGTCTCGTAGTCTACCGGAGAGAAGAGGGGGAAGAAACAATGAATACAATGCAAACAAATGCATATCGATGCATGACATGACAAGTAACGATGCTAGGTGGGCCCTAACGTGGTATGAGGTGGTACCGGTTAAGGGGGGAAACATCCGGGAAAGTATTCCCGGTGTTTCGCGTTTTCGGACAGATGAACCGGAGGGGGAAAGTTGCGAGTTCGATAGGTTAGGGGTCTGTGGCGGACGAACGGACTGCGTACCCGGAATCGTCTCGTCGTTCTGAGCAACTTTCATGTTGAAAATATTTTAATCTGAGTTACGGATTAAAAGATATGATTTTCTAAAGATTTTATTAATTTCTGGAATTTATTTAATTATTTAATTAATTCGGAAAACAGATTAATGACATCAGCATGATGTCATGCCGACATCAGCAGTCAACAGAGTTGACTTGGTCAACCTGACATGTGGGTCCAGTGGGACCCACCTGTCATTCTCTGTTTTGTTTAATTATAGATTAGTTAAATTAATTAGTGATTATGTTAATCTAATCAGGATTAATTAACTTAACTAATTACTTAATAAATTAATTAATTAATAATTAATTTTATTAAATCATTTTTATTTTTATTAATCATATTTACTATTTTTATTTATCTTATTTATTTATTTATTTTATTATTTTTATCTTTTATTATTTATTTTTTTAAGCGTTCTGGGGGCGGGCCCCATGTGTCTGTGGCCTAGAGGGCATCGGGCCCCACCCGGCAGTGGCCAAGGGGGCCGACCGGGCGCGGGTGCGGGCGCGGGTGTAATGGGCGACGGGCGCCCGTAACCTGCCCAGGGCGGGGCGTGGCCGTGGCCACGGCGGGGGCTGCCGCAGCGGGGCACGAGGGCCACGGTGGGCGGAGGTGACAGGGGCAGCGGCAGCGGGCGTGCACACGGTGACGAACGACGGCGGCCCGAGGCAGCAGCAACAACCACGCAGCAGCGGCAGGAAGAGGAGAAGGCCAGGGCGGAGCACGGCGAGGGGAAGGAGGCTGCGGCAGGCGAGGGGCGCGCGCGCACGCGCGGCAGGCGTTGACGGCGCGAGCGCCGCGGGGTTGGCCGAGTGCGGCTGGCCGCGGGCGACGTCCGGTGGTGGAGCCGAGCGCGGGGAGTGGGCGCGACCATGGCAGAGAGAGAGGAGGAAGGGGGAGCTCACAGAGCATGAGTAGGGCACGGGCAGTGGGCTCGGGGAGGCTCGGAGTGGTCGACGGGGACGACGTCGCGGAGCGGGAGGCAGGCCGGCGAGGTAGGACGACGAGGTGGAGGCGGCGGCGGCCCGACGAGGTGTGACGGCGGCGGGGCCGGGCGAAGCGCGACATCGGGCACTGAGGGCGACGGGATCGGGCAGCGTCGGGGTCGGGCCTCTCCCCGATCCAGATGTGATCGAGAGGAGAGGGGGAGGAGTGGAGTAAGGCGAGGCGTGCGGCGATCCTGGGGTAGCGGGCGGCGCCGGAGACGACGAGCGGCGTCGGCGCGCCGGGGTCGAGGGCAGCGGGCGTACAGATCGAGCGGGGGCGAGAGAGAGTGGGGGGGGGGGCTCGATCCCGATCCAGGAGTGGATCAGGGGAAGGGAGAGTGGGGGCGCGAGTAGGGGGAGTGGGGGGTGTCAGTGCCTAGGGTTTCGGCACCAGGGGGTTAAGGGAGTGGGGTGGGCCGGCCGGTTGGCCTTTGCCCAGTTGGGCTGGTGGCCTGCTGGGCCGAAGCCCAGTGATGGGGGGTTTGCTTTTCTTTTTTTATTTCTTTTTTACTTATTTTCTTTAATGTTTTCATTTAAAGTTTCTTTTATTTTAGTTTTATAAAATACCCAGTCAGCACCTAAATTAGTATTACTAATTAGTCCACAGCCACAATTATTTTGGCACACTACTAATTTAGTTTTATTATTATAACTTTATAAAAGGCATCTAATTAATTGTTTTTGGCTGTCATTTCTATTACTTTAGTGCATTTAAATATTTTATTAAAAGATAATTTATCCACCAATATTTACTAAGAATTATTAGACACATTAGGAACAATTTAGTTTTGACTTTTGAAAACTTTAATTGTTTAACTTAAATTCAAATTTTGAATATGAATCGTTTCGAACTAACGTGAGATTATCAACAGTAATCCGAGGTGACATGGCATCATTAATGTGGGGTTACTATAGCCTAATTATCCGGGCGTCACAGCGCCGGGGGCCACAAGTCAGCACTCCCCCTCCGGGATGGGGGCTGGGGGCTGGCACCCTCGCGACGGTCGGGCACGCCGCGTCAGAAGCCCCGGCCTGGGGCCAGCCCGTCCCCAGGTGAAGAGCGCAGGAAGCGCCTCAGCCAATCGCAGTCCACGACCAGGCGAGAAGCCCACGGCAGGCTGGCTATGCCACGAGAAGGCCCGGGAAGGATCGCGAGGTGCGCAGGGCCACGATACGCCTCGGGACGGTTCGCCTCGTCGATCGCCCTCACCAAAAGGGCTCCACTGCTTGGAGCGCTTGAGGATGGTGGAGGGGGCGAAGCCAAGGGGGACGGCTCCTCAGCCGTCTCCGCAAGCTCGGCTGGAAGGGGCCTGTGGAGCAAGGGTCAGTAAGAGCAACAGAAGGATCGGGAACTGGGAAAGGAGAAGGCTTACTCATCAGTGGCGAAGTACTTCCTACGCTTCAGCAGGCGACAAGGGTAATCGTCGCCCAGGGCCTCCCTTCTCTTCCGGAGGGCCTCAAAGTCCACGCGGAAGCAGCCTAAGAGTTGGGCGCAGGGATCAACCTGCGACGAAGATGGAGCGTCAAGGCGATCTGCGTTAGGGGCACCTGCCTGATGTGCGCTGCCAATCGCCTCGCCAAGAGAAGCCGTCGGAGCCTCAGGGGCCTCGGTCGTAGGGGCTGAGGACAGCTGCTTGTCACCCTTAGCCTCAGCGGCACGGGCCCCAATAACTGCTTCCTCATGAGCATCGCCCGACGCTGTCACCCCGCCGGGAGCCCCCTCGGCCTCTGGCGCCTCATGCCTCCCTGCTCCGCCACTTGAGGAAGTGTCGCCTTGGCCGACTGGAAGGGCAGTCACCACCACTGGGTTCTCGCGAGGCCCCTGGAGGCCGGCGGGGCGCGGCCCCCACTCATCGAAGATAGGCATCTGCCTCACAAAATCGCCCCTGCTCTGGCAGAGGTACAGCAAGGCCCCTCCCTGCTGGATGCTGCCAGGGTTGGGGACCCTCGTCAGGGTCAAGAGCGCCGTCCTCAGCACTTCAGGCGTCAGGTCCTCTTCCTGGAGCCTCATACGATCATCGCGCCCGCTGAAGGCCTACATCCGGCGGGAGTGGCGTTGGAGAGGAGCAACGCAGCGTAGCAGGAACTCCTTCACCACCTTGGGCGCTGTCACGCCAAGCGACCTCAAGAACGCGAAGCGGTGCCAGACGAAGACGAGCCGGGGGCTCTCAAGCGTCTCCTGGCCCCAGCCCGAATTGGGGACAGCAGGCGAAGTTGGCTCCGACAGCAGGGGGCTGGGCACCCCAGCATCCACATACAGCCACCGCTCGCGGAACCCAGCCGCGGGCGGAGGGAGCTTGCAGTCAATCCCAGAGGCCGCCGTCTCAGATGCGGCAACGTAGCTCACACACGCCCAGCATTGGGTAGGGTTAACAAGGCGCAGCGAGAAGAAGTGGCGCAGCAAGGCAACCGAAGGAAGGATGCCCATCATAGCCTCGCAAACAAAGGCGAAGACCGAAAGGAGAGTGATGGATTCAGGACCCAGATGCATCATGTGGATCTGATAGTGGGAAAGCACGACATTGAAGAAATCAGAAAAGGGAGGAACCAGACCCGCCCACAGGGCGTCGGCAAAATATGGGACCTCGGTGACTATCCTGTCGATGGAGAAGTGGGACGCGGGCCAGGCCGTCGTCCTCCCGCATTCGTTGAAGATGGTGGCCAGAGCCGAGCTGACCTTGCCCAAGCCCTCAGCGGGGGCCGCCAATGGCGGTTGGCAAGGCGGAGACACGGGTTTCTCCCCTCTTCCCTTCTTCGTCGGAGCGATGGTGATGGGAAGGGGGGGGGAAGGTACAAGATTGGGTTGAAAACAGAAACCAGAGTTCGAGCGGAGGAAGGACAGAGGGCGCTCGAGCAACAGAAAGGGGAACGGCTGTGTACGACTACGGGTCCGCCTAGCATGGCCCAAAATAAGGAGGGCGTGGGGGAACAGTGCCGCCCACGTCCAATCAACCGCCACGCGGCGCCCAAGGCCGCATGCTGTTAGGGCCCGCAGCGCTTCGCTCTTGGCCTTCCGCCTCCCTACACGGCCAAGTCCGGGCGCGCCTTGGGCCCGGGGGCTACTGTCGGCGTTCTGGGAACAGGGGTCCCCAGACTTGCCTGCCTGCGGCCTGCGGCATGGCTCAAGGGGGGGCCCAGCACGACCCATCTTCATCAACACAGACCCAAGACCCTCGCGAGGGGCCAAGCCTCGCGGGGCGGAAGACACAGAGCTTCCTCAGGCGCGGCCTCATCAGGCTGGCTCACGAGGAGGCGGAGAGATCAAGGCGGGGTACCTCATGAGGTGCCCATGACGCAAGCCATGATGACCAAGGGCGCCAGGCGGGTGCCAGCCCGCGCAGTGTCCTCCTTTCCTCTTTGGTGCAAAGGGGGCAAGCGTAGCCGCGGAGTACCGAGGCATCAGGCAAAGGTTGCCATTTCGGTGCAACGAGACCAGGACCAGGAAGACTGCAAGATGGAGGTCATCGTGGAGCCCAGGACGGCGTCACCACCAGAGCTTTGTGCAGGCGAAGACTACTTTTGTCAGGGTAGCGAGTACTAGCTGCCCGCCATTGTTGGCTCCCTTCCCGCTCGATATTTGGGAAGAGGACCAGGGCCTCTATAAATAGGACCAGCCACCATAAAAGAGAGGGGTTCGAAAGGGTCAAGAGGAGAGGTTCGATCAGAGAGAGAGAGAGAGAGAGAGAGAGAGAGAGAAGGGTGGCTGAACTCCTCCCAGCAGTTCATCGCCCCAGCCAAGAACAGACCCTCGCGAGGCTGTTCTTCCTTGTATCATTCATCATGATCAGCCCAAGAGGCAATCCACCACACCACAAACTGGAGTAGGGTATTACACCACAACGGTGGCCCGAACCAGTATAAACCCTGTGTCTCTTGTGTTGTTCTTTCCATAGCTTAGATCTTAGCGAGGCGGAGGGGTGCGGGTAGGTAGGAAGCGAGATCTCCGCGCGCACCCAAGTGTTTGAACCTCAAGGGTCTGCCGGAACCCGAAATTCGACATGTTTCCTCCGTTCTGCGGTACGCCAGGCCTCGTTTCCATCAGCTGTTCCGTCCAATCCCTCCCGATGAACACGACGACGCATTTCGTTCCGACCCAGCCGGTTGGCTCCCCATGAACACGACGATGACGTTGTTTCTCCATTCCGACCCAGCCATGTACGTGAGTCCTGGCTGTACGTACACGCGAGTAGGCATTCGAGACCCCGCCCGTATGTACGTACGTGGCCGTATTTACTTTCTTGCACCTTGGCCACTGTACGTACGTGTACATGCTTCGTGCACGCCTCTACTACGACACGTGCGTGCCTCTACATCGACCAGTATGTACGTACACGTTCGCGACCAGAATGACAACGCTACATACGCTTCGACCAGGTGGGTTCCGACTGTCAGGCACTTCCTTGCTTGCGAAGATGTAGCTGGTGGGTCCCAGCAGTCAGGGGGCAAATCTTTTTTTGCCCGGACGCACTTCCTTGCGTGCGAAGATGTAGCTGGTGGGTCCCAACAGTCAGGGGGAAACATTATTTTCGCGAAATACAGTGCCCCGTCCGGTGGGTCCCCACTGTCAGGTAAAGGAATATTTATTTTGCATGTAATAAGGAGGCACTTCCTTGCTGCGGCCGTGGACCCAGCTATGAGCCTCTCCACGTACAGTCCACGTCCGATGGAAGCCGTTCCTTGACCATGTTGACCACGCCGAGCCAAGAGCTCCAGGGCGGTGGACGAAGGCGAGGCCTAGGAAGGGGACGATGCGGAGCCAGTGAAGACGCGACAGTGGATGCCCACACATAGAGGAGTATGAGGGTTCACTGGTTCGCTGCAGTGTGAGGCTGCCGTCACCGTAGAATAACAGGGGGTGTGGGTGAGTAGAGGGATGGCCTGGCCAGCGGTGGGAGTAGTAGGGGGCGGTGAGGCCTCCGCCACATCACAGTCGGCCACGGGAGGCAGGAGCACGAGGCACGACCGACGCTGGTTTGGGCGGCTGGAGCAAGAAGAGCAGAGGTTGAAGAAGCACTACGGCCGTTGGATGGACATCGTACGGTCACTAGAGCTAGAATCATGCATATCGACTAAGTTGACAAAGCCCTCCGTCCCCGTCAACTTAGTAGGCCCACAAGTCATCCTACCACTATACTAGGTCCCAGCTAGCAGGGGGAGTATTCATTTTTTTGTGCGTAATAAGGAGGCACTTCCTTGCGTGCGAAGATATAGCTGGTGGGTCCGAGCTGTCAGCAAGGGTAACGTTTTTTTTCGCGAAATACAGAGGCCCTTTTGGTGGGCCCCAGATGTCAGGTGGAGGAATCATTATTTTGCACATAATAAGGAGGCATTTCCTTGTGTGCAGCTGTGGACCCAGCTGTCAGCCTCTCCACACACAGTCCACTTCAGATGCATGTCGGTCATTGACCATGTTGACCAGGCCGCGCCGAGAGCACCAGGGCAGTGGATGATGGCGAGGCCTAGGAAGGGAACACCACGGAGCCAGGGAAGACTCGACAGTTATTTCCCACACGGAGGGGAGTACGACTGTACGAGGGTTTACTGGTTCGTCTACCGTCGCCGGAGAATAACAACAGGTGTGGGTGAGTAGAGGGATGGCTAGGCCAGCGATGGGAGTACGGTGGGGTAGTGAGGCCTGCGTGGCAGCACAGCCGGCCGTGGGGAGGAGGGAGCAGACAGTCCCGCCGGTGCTTGTTTGAGTGGCTGGAGCAGGAAGAGCAGAGATTGAAGAAGCACGATGGTCGTTGGATGGACATCCAACAGTCACTGCTTGTGCGTCAACCTTTTTTAGGAAAGCCTCAAATCTATGGAAAACAGCATACAGCTCATCTACCATTATTTCTAATAATTTATAACCCATTTGCTAATTCTTAAGGTTTTTTTGGAGCCCATATTCTTTTTGTTAGCATTACATCCCATATTGTGGCCACGGTTAAAAAATTATACGAAATTTTGCATATTTCGGTGCCGTGCGAACTCTTTTTAATCCCGAAATTTCGAGTCACGTTCAAACTGATTTAAAAAATAAATATATATCATTATAAAATCCAACAAATTGTCCACGCATAAAAATCAATGCAATTTAAAATCTTGAAATGAAAAGAAAGAAATTTGAAACTAATTGCCGGTTTGATGTGTTTTAAAAATGTATAGCCCATTTCTCATTACTGATAGGCCATTTTCTCGGCCAGCCGAATGAAGCTCTCCTAGTCTTGAAAGATTTGCAGCCCAACATGCCTGACAAAGCGACTTACTTGGAAAATCACAAAAAAAAACTGGGCTGTGGCCGTGGACCCAGCTGCCAACCTCTCCACGTACATACTCTTCCGATGGAAGTCGGTCGTTGACCACGCCGTGCCGAGAGCACCAAGGCAGTGGACGACGGCAAGGCCTAGGAATGGTACGACGCGGAGCCGGGGAAGACGCGGCAGTGGATGCCCACGCGGAGAGGAGTATGAGGGTTCACTGGTTCAGCTGCGGTGTGAGGCTGCCGTCTCCACAAGGCCTGGCTAGTGGTGGGAGTAGTAGGGGGCGGTGAGGCCTCAACGGCAGCATAGCCGGCCACTGGAGGTAGGAGCAGGTGGTCTCGCCGGTGCTGGTTTGGGCGACTGGTGCAAGAAGAGTAGCGATTGAAGAAGCAACAGGACCGTTCGATTCAAATCCAATGGTTACTGCTGCTAGAATCGTTTGTTGACTAAGTTGACAAGCCCTGCGTACGCGTCAACTTAGTAGGCCCACAAGTCAGCCTCCCAACCGGTGCGCCCTAGATGCCAGTGGGAGAATCATTTTTTTCGCGTAATAAGGAGGCAGTTGATTGCGTGCGGCCAACCCAGCGGAGGGAGTAGGGTGGGTCGGGGAAGCCTGCGTGACATCACAACAGGCCACAAGAGGAGGGAGAAGGCAGTCCCGTCGGCGCTAGTTTAGGCGGGTGGAGCAGGTAGATCAGAGATAGACGAAGCACGCCGGCCGTTGGAAGGAAATCCAACAGTCACTGCTGCTAGAATCATGTGTTAACTGACAAAGCCTTGCGTAAACAAGTCAGCCTCGAAATCTGTGGCGTG
Source organism: Triticum aestivum (assembly GCF_018294505.1). Lineage (NCBI taxonomy): Eukaryota > Viridiplantae > Streptophyta > Magnoliopsida > Poales > Poaceae > Triticum > Triticum aestivum. Next base: position 251,967,101 of record NC_057812.1, read on the forward strand.
TACAACCCATTTGCTATTATTTTTATAATTTTACTCATTTTCTAATTCATATGGAATTTATTGCAGCCCGTTTTCCATTTTTATAATTGTTGCCCATTTTCTGGTCAGTACCAGGGTTAAAAAAATTAACTAAATATGTGGGAAATTTTGAAAATTCACAAATTTTTGCTGGGGAAAAAATATTGTTAATCCAAAAATTAGTAGCCATACTAAAACAAATTTAAAAATAAATTAGTACTATGTCATGTTAAATCCAATGAAATACTCCCTCCATCCCAAAATTCTTGTCTTAGATTTGTCTAAATACGAATGTATCAAGTAACATTTTGGTATTAGATACATCCGTATCTAGACTAATCTAAGACAAGAATTTTGGGACGGAGGGAGTATAAGATACCAGTGAAGAACAAAAACAAAAATAGAAACTAATATCCCATTTGCTATATTTTTTGGAATTTTCAACCCCTTTTGATATTACTTTTAACAGACACCAACCATACTCTTCGGCCAGGCCGGAATGCACCCCTCCTCGTCTTGAAAGATTTGCAGCCCAGTAAGTCGGAGAAAACAAATAGGCCTAGCTTGGGTATTCTTCAAAAAGAAATACTGGGCTACCTATTTTCCCAAAGAAAAAACTGTTGGGCTGGTCATGTTGTTAGACGGGCCACAGAGACCGCACAACCCAGTTTATAGCCTGCTCCTCCGAATTACTACTAAAAAAAGTTGTGCAATTCTGTCGTTAATTGACTATATGTTGAAAATGATGTGGGTCCCAGATATCAGCAGGGTGGATTAGAGTAAAAACGAGGGGCTCATCTGAGTAGTAAAAGAGGCGCTTGGTTGTGTTCGGGAGTGGACCTGGTGGGTCCGTACTGCCATACTCACAACTACAGTCCTCTCCCGATTCACTATGTTGACATGGACCGTTTCGAAAAAAACTATGTTGACAGGGCCGGACGGCGGCGCCATGGCGAGCGCACCAAGGCGGAGGATAAAATGCTGTCGCCAATGTGCTGGGCTGGGTTGGACATTCTTATTGAAAAATAAAAATGGACCGGATCTATTTACGACGTTACGATTTGCGTGGGTCCACTGGTTGCAGGAAGAAAATGCTGGGAGAAAGAAGACTGGTCGCTATCTTTGCCGAAGAATAATATTGACTGAATGTAATGACACTATCATAGGAAATAATATCCTCCTGTTAAATCGTGAATTTAAAGAACTGGTGCATGAGCATTTAGCTTTATTTATTTATTTATGTTTAGGGGACCATGAGCATGTACTTTTGCCGGATTCATGTGAGAGCTTCCCTTCCAGTTAATTATGGGCTTCTCTATTGGGCCTTCATCAATGGGCTGCATGTTATCAACAAGTGGAAAATGTGTTCCATATGAAAAATAGTATGCGCTACGTACGGTACGGGGCACTAAAGGATCGAACCGTGCAACGACTTCCAAAACATTGTGTTTTTCGTTCTGACAACACATTTATTCAACCAACAGACGAAATATACTACTGATTGTACATTGAAAACAACAGCAGGTGGAAGTGTATGCATCTCTCTCTTCCGAACCAAACATCAGCCATCATTACAAAAGGGCTACCAAAAAAGAACAAGTGTATGCATCAAAATAAATAAAGATCCTACTACACCAAGTGTACGCATCTAACTAACTGGCTCAGTTAGACGTTACTATTTATTAAGCTGTGGAGATTGGCTGACGGCTTGAACCAGATGGGTGCCTGACGGAGCAAACTCCAGCCAGCAGGTGGAAGTCTGATACTTGCGACCCCCTCTCCTACTTTGGGCTGCAGAGTGTGGCGGCACATATCAGGGTATGGTTCTTGCAGAGACGCATGGTACGCTGTGTACACAGTTTTGCCTGATGAACAAAACTGTGCTGCCATCATGATCCTTGCCGTTGGTTATCTCCTGGTTAATCAGATAATTCAGTCCGACAAAAAGAGAGCGTGTACCAAGGCTACTTACCAACCTCCAGTCAAAAATTCCTGAAGGCCCAGAGAAGCTGGGATCCTGCTCAAAGACCTTGCAGTGACTGTGATTGTATTCCGCGAAACAACACGTCCGGTACGTTGATATGTCTCCGTCGTATCTACTTTTCCAAACACTTTTGCCCTTGTTTTGGACTCTAACTTGCATGATTTGAATGGAACTAACCCGAACTAACGTTGTTTTCAGCAGAATTACCATGGTGTTATTTATGTGCAGAAACAAACGTTCTCGGAATGACCTGAAACTTCACGGAGCAACCTTTTGGAAAATATAAAAAATACCTGCAAAAGATGAAGGCCAGGGGCCCACCACCGGTCCACGAGGGTGGGGGGCGCGCCTGCCCCCCTATGGCGCGACCCCTACCTCGTGGCCCCCCTGGAGCTCCTCCGACTCCAACTCCAACTCTATATATTGTGTTTCGGGGAGAAAAAAATCAGAGAGAAGAATTCATCGCGTTTTATGATACGGAGCCGCCGCCAAGCCCTAAAACCTCTCAGGAGGGCTGATTTGGAGTCTGTTCGGGGCTCCGTAGAGGGGAATCCGTCGCCATCGTCATCATCAACCATCCTCCATCACCAATTTCATGATGCTCACCGCCGTGCATGAGTAATTCCATCGTAGGCTTGCTGGATGGTGATGGGTTGGATGAGATCTATCATGTAATCGAGTTAGTATTCTTAGGGTTTGATCCCTAGTATCCACTATGTTCTGAGATTGATGTTGCTATGACTTTGCTATGCTTAATGCTTGTCACTAGGGCCCGAGTGCCATGATTTCAGATCTGAACCTATTATGTTTTCATCAATATATGAGTGTTCTTGATCCTATCTTGCAAGTCTATAGTCACATATTATGTTTTATGATCCGTTAACCCCGAAGTGACAATAATCGGGATACTTACCGGTGATGACCGTAGTTTGAGGAGTTCTTGTATTCGCTATGTGTTAATGCTTAGTTCCGGTACTCTATTAAAAGGAGGCCTTAATATCCCTTAGTTTCTGTAAGGACCCCAGTGCCATGGGAGGGTAGGACAAAAGATGTCATGCAAGTTCTTTTCCATAAGCACGTATGACTATATTCGGAATACATGCCTACATTACATTGATGAACTAGAGCTAGTTCTGTGTCACCCTAGGTTATGACTGTTACATGATGAACCGCATCCAGCATAATTCTCCATCACTGATCCATTGCCTACGACCTTTCCATATATTGTTCTTTGCTTATTTACTTTTTCGTTGCTATTGCTATCATGACTACAAAATACCAAAAACATTACCTTTACTAATGTTACCTTTTGCTACCATTACCACTACTATCATATTACTTTGCTACTAAATACTTTGCTGTAGATACTAAGTTTCCAGGTGTGGTTGAATTGACAACTCAGCTGCTAATACTTGAGAATATTCTTTGGCTCCCCTTGTGTCAAATCAATAAATTTGGGTTGAATACTTTACCCTCGAAAACTGTTGCGATCCCCTATACTTGTGGGTTATCAAGACTATTTTCTGGCGCCGTTGCCGAGGAGCATAGCTCTATTCTTTGAGTCACTTGGGATATATATCTGCTTATCATTATGAAGAACTTGAAAGATCCAAGAACTAAGATTTATCCCTCAACTACGAGGGGAGGTAAGGAACTGCCATCTAGATCCGCACTTGATTCACCTTCTGTTTTGAGTAAGCTTGTGACACCTAAACCTACTTCTGCTATTTGTTCTGATATGTCGCATGTTATTGATGATGCCACTTCTGCTATACATGATACTTATGATGAAACTACTTCTATGCTTGATACTACTGTGCCACTTAGTGAATTTCTTGATGAACAACTTTCTAGGGCTAGAGAGATTGAAAATATTGAATCTGATAATACTGATGAAATTGATGATGAAGACTTGCCTGTTATTCCCGAGGGTTATGTTTTTGATAAAGAAGCTTCTTAAGCTATTTTAGCTTGCAAAGATAGATACAAACTCAAGAGGTTATTAGCTAAATGGAATAAGCGATCTCTAAATGCTAGAATGAAACCTGACCTTGCTTTTGCTACTTCACCTATCTGTGTTACTGATAAGGATTATGAATTCTCTGTTGATCCTGATATAATTACCTTGGTTGAATCTGATCCTTTTCATGGCTATGAATATGAAACTGTTGTGGCACATCTTACTAAATTAAATGATATAGCCACCCTGTTCACTACTGATGAGAGAACTCGATACTTTTATATCCTTAAAATATTTCCGTTCTCATTAAAGGGTGATGCTAATATATGGTTTAATTCTCTTGATCCTGGTTGTGTGCGTAGTCCCCAGGATACGATTTATTACTTCTTTGCTAAATATTTCCCTGCTCATAAGAAACAAGCTGCTTTAAGGGATATATATAAAAATTTGTGCAAATTGAAGAAGAGAGTCTCCTACAAGCTTGGGGGAGGCTTCTCCAATTACTTAATGCTTTGCCTGATCATCCTCTTAAGAAAAATGAAATACTTGATATCTTTTATAGTGGACTAACCGATGCCTCCAGAGATTACCTGGATAGTTGTGATGGTTCTGTTTTCAGGGAAAGAACACAGGATGAAGCTGAAATTCTAGTGAATAATATGTTGACAAATGAAAATAATTGGACACCTCCGGAGCCTATTCCTAAACCAACTGCGAAGATGAGGGGTATTCTATTTCTCAGTCCTGAAGATATGCAAGAGGCAAAGAAATCTATGAAAGAAAAAGGTATTAAAGCTAAAGATGTTAAGAATTTACCTCCTATTGAAGAAATACATGGTATTAATTTACCACCTATTGAAGAAACATATGATCTTAACCCCTTACCTATTGAAGAAACTCATGGTCTTGATAACCCGACACAGGTAGTAAAGGTAAATTCTCTCTATAGATATGATAAAGCTGAAATCCCATTTACTAAGTTTGCTAGCCCATGCTTAGATGAGTTTGATAAATTTATGGCTAAGCAAGAAGACTTTAATGCTTATTTTGGTAGACAATTGAAATACAATTCAAATATGCTTGAACACTTGGGGTGATTATATGGCTAATGCCAAAGGTGAACTTAAACTTATTAGTAAACATGCTTCTATGGTTACCACTTAAGTAGAACAAGTACTTAAAGCTCAAAATGATTTGCTCAATGAATTGAATATTAAGAATAATGATAATGTTGTTAGAGTTATGACTAGAGGTGGCAAAATGACTCAGGAACCTTAGTATCCTGAAGGCCATCCTAAGAGAATTGAGCAAGATTCTCAGAGAAATAATATAGATGCACCTAGTCCTTCTAAAAGGAAGAAAAAGAAAAATGATAGGACTTTGCATGCTTCTAGTGAACCTATTACTGAAACACCTGAGAATCCAAATGATATTTCTATCTCTGATGCTGAAACTCAATCTAGTAATGAACCTGAAACTAGCGATAATATTAATAATAATGTTCATGATGGTGGTCAACCTAGTAATGATAATTATATAGAAATTGAACATGCTGTTGATCTTGATAACCCACAATCAAAGAATCAATATTATGATAAGAAAGATTTTGTTGCTAGGAAACATGGTAAAGAAAGAGAACCATGGGTTCAGAAACCCATGCCTTTTCCTCCCAAACCATCCAAGAAAAAGGATGACGATGATTTTGAGCACTTTGCCGAAATGATTAGACCTATCTTTTTGCGTATGCGATTAACTGATATGCTCAAAATGAATCCTTATGCTAAGTATATGAAAGATATTGTTACAAATAAAAGAAAGATACCGGAAGCTGAAATTTCCACCATGCTTGCTAATTATACTTTTAAGGGTGGAATACCCAAGAAACTTGGAGATCCCGGTGTACCAACTATACCATGCTCCATTAAAAGAAACTATGTTAAAACTGCTTTATGTGATCTTGGAGCCGGTGTTAGTGTTATGCCTCTCTCTTTATATTGTAGACTTGATTTGAATAAGTTGACACCTACTGAAATATCTTTGCAAATGGCTGATAAAACAACTGCTATACATGTCGGTATTTGTGAGGATGTGCCTGTTGTAGTTGCAAACGTTAGTATTTTAACGGACTTTGTTATTCTTGATATTCCTGAGGACGATAGTATGTCTATCATTTTTGGAAGACCCTTTTTGAATACTGCAGGGGCTGTTATTGATTGCACTAAAGGCAATGCCACTTTTCATGTTAATTGTAATAAGCATACGGTACACTTTCCGAGGGAACAACCTCAAGTTCATAGTATCAACTCTATTGGAAAAGTCCTATCGATTATATTTGGAGGTTTTGAATTTCCTCTTCCTACTGTCAAGAAGAAATATGATATTCTTATTATTGGGGATGTGCATATCCCCGTTGAGGTAACATAGTGTTATTCTAAATTTCTCCAGTTCCATGTTATTCGGAATGAGTTCGTTAACAAGACTTGATCAACCTTGTTAGTGGATTCCTTTTGATGATCATGAGATGGATGACACTAGAAGGCACAACCTTCTGTACCCTCCTTTTACTTTCTGATATTTATATTAAATAAAATAAAATAGTATTTTTTCTGTCTGTTATCTGATTATCCGTGCAATATAAAAATACCTCGAAAATAAAAGTTCTCCAAATGCCCTGAAATTTAAATAAGATTTTTTCTGGAATATTTGAGAATATTTGGCACTGAGAACACAGCAGGGGGGTCAACCACCTGCCCACGAGTGTGCAGGGCGCGCCCTACCCCCCTAGGCACGCCCCCTGCCTCGTGGGCCCATGGTGGCCCTCCTCCACTTGTCCTTTCACCCACACACTCCTTCTTCCTCCCCCAAACACGAATATCCAGCTCAAACCCGAGTCCAAGCTCATTTTGCTGCCATTTTCGATCTCCTTGCTCAAAGCACCTCTCACAAAACTGCTTGCGGAGATTGTTCCTTGGTATGTGACTCCTCCATTGGTCTAATTAGTTTTTGTTCTACTCCTTTATTCATTGCAAATTTTTGCTGCTTTGGTGACCCTGTTCTTGAGCTTGCATGTCAAATTTATATGGTCAAAAGTAGCTTTGATGCATGATATAAGCCATAGGCACTTGTAGGAGTAGTTGCTATGAGTATTATTGAGTTTGCTTCACTTTTATTTTGAAGTTACTAAAAATTTTCAGAAGAAGAAAAATGCTTAGGAAAATGTTCCAAGGTGGTTCCTCAAGGAAGCAAGGACCCAGGCTTGCAATGCGCGATTCTGATGAAGAGCCACCAAGAGACGCTCCAGTGCGTCCTTGGGAGTGGCCTTCTGAAAACTTTATGGATCGAGCAGGAATTTAGGAAGAATTCAACGCATATTTGCGTAACGCCGATCTTGTGAACTTCGAGGAAGAGAAGTGCAGCTAGTATCACAATCTCACTAGTACCTTTGTGAGGAGGTTTGAATTTTCATCTTCACGTAATTCTCCAACTGTCCTGTTTGATCTTTATGAAAATTCTTATACTATGGACTTAGAGGATTTTACCACTGCTTGCAAACTTCCACAATGGGGTAGTATAAGGGATCCTCACAAATCTGAATTTAGAGATTTTCTTGCTAGCATAACTGTGTGAGAATCTAGAGATATAACACAAGCCACCATAGGGAGCATTCACTTTCCTGCTATACATTATTTTTCTCTCTTCATAGGTAGATGCATTAATGGTAAAGATGAGGCATGTCACATGTGTGTCCCCGACCTCAGTATTCTTAGGAGTGCTGTGTTAGGAGATAAATCTTACAATTTGGGAGCCATTGTTGCACGTAGGTTGCATCTTAATAGATTTAATGGAGATTTCTTTGGAGGAATTTATGCAACCCACATAGCTAATTTTCTTGGTGTAGCCATACGCGAAGATGATATTGAATTACCACCTTCTTACCTAGACTTTAATGCTATGGTTCACCACCAGTTTGTCGAGAGGAATGAATCACCTCTCTAGTATCGACTAATCTTTGACAGACGTCGTGCTGTCCATATTACTCTCCCTGCTCCTGCCTTCTTTGATCATCAGGCAAAAGGAAGATATATTATTACCAAAGAGGAGGCAGATGAGTACGAGAGGAGAGTGGAGGCCGCTCGTCGCCACGCTGCAGCTCAGCAGGCGATAGCCGCTGCATCGCAGTACGACCCCAACTATTACTATGGATATCCGCCAGGCCAGCCGTGGCCATAGACCAACTTAGGCCAAAAGCCTAAGCTTGGGGGAGTATGTATTTCCCACCGACATTACATTTATGTTCACACACTCATTGCTAGATGTCGGTGCTCATACTTTTTCATTGTATCATCCATGCTAGTTTATTTCTTTTTTATGCTTTCTTCTTGTGTGTTTGATAAACCTTAAGAAAAACCAAAAAAATTAGTTGTAGCTTTTAATTAGTTTACTTTCCATGCTTGTAGTAGTAACTAAAAGAAAACCCAAAAAGATTTCCTGTACTTCTTTTACCTGTTGGGAGCTCTCCCGTGTAAATAGTTTCATTTCTTTTCTTTTCTTTGGGGGTCGATAGGAGAAGACCATAATTAAATTGTTGAAGTGGCTCTTGTATGCATACTTGTTGATCTGACAAAAGAGCCCATATTGCCTTGTCTTCTCCTGTTTATTGAATGCTTGCAGATTCCAGCTTAGTCCAATTTACGTGCACTATTATTATTATTCACATCGTTTGTTCATGCAAGTGAAAGGCAATTATGACGATATATGATGGACTGACTGAGATGAGAAAAGCTGGTATGAACTCGACCTCTTTTGTTTTTTAAATATGATTAGTTCATTGTTCCTGATTCAGCCTATTATGAATAAACATGTTTGCAATGACAACTAGAGTTCATAGTTTCTTGTGCCATGCTTGATTAGCTATGAGTTATAATGGTTTACCTTGCATGCCAACATGCTATTAAAATGGTTGTGATGTGGTATGATAGGGTGGTATCCTCCTCTGAATGATTTAAGTGACTTGACTTGGCGCATGTTCACGCATGTAGTTGAAACAAAATCAACATAGCCTTCACGATATTTATGTTCATGGTGGATTATATCCTACTCATGCTTGCATTCGGTGTTAATTAATTTTAATGCATGTTCATGACTGTTGTCACTCTCTAGCTGGTTGCTTCCCCAGTCTTTTGATAGCCTTCACCTGTACTAAGTGGGAATACTTCTTGTGCATCCAATCCCTTAAACCCCAAAGTTATTCCATATGAGTCCACTATACCTACCTATATACAGTATCTACCTGCCATTCCAAGTAAATTTGTATGTGCCAAACTCTAAACCTTCAAATAAATATCCTGTTTTGTATGCTCGAATAGCTCATGTATCAACTAGGGTTGTCTGTATCTTCCATGTTAGGTGGGTCATTCTCAAGAGGAGTGGACTCCGCTCCTCACTCACGAGAAAGTGGCTGGTCACCAGGATGCCCAGTGCCATGCTTTATGCAAACTAAATCAAAATAACCGCAAACAAAACTCCCCCTGGGAATCTTGTTAGTTGGAGGCACTCGTTGTTTCGAGCAAGCCATGGATTGATGCTTGTTGGTGGAAGGGGGAGTATAAACTTTACCATTTTGTTTGGGAACCGCCTATAATGTGTGTAGCATGGAAGATATCGCCATCTCTTGGTTGTTATGTTGACAATGAAAGTATACCACTCAAAATATTATTCACCTCTGTTTCAAAACTGAGCCCTGGCACCTCTACAAATCCCTACTTCCCTCTGCGAAGGGCCTATCCGTTTACTTTCATGCTGAGTCATCATCCTCTTATTAAAAAGCACCAGTTGGAGAGCACCGCAGTCATTTGCATTCATTACTGTTAGTTTACATTGAGTATGACTTGACCGGATCTCTTTTACCATGAATTACAATGTCTAGTCAATCCTTGGTCTTTAAAGGTGCTCTGCATTTATGTTTTGCGGTCTCAGAAAGGGCTAGCGAGATACCATCTTGTTATATCATATTATGATTATTTTGGGAAAGTGTTGTCATCCGAGATTTATTATTATTGCTCGCTAGTTGATTATGCTATTGATATGAGTAAACTTGAGACCTAAGTGTTATTGAGAATGTGGTTAGTTATAATCTTTGCTGAAAACTTGAATGCTGGCTTTACATATTTACAACAACAAGAGCAAACAGAGTTTGTAAAAGTTTTTCTTTATCACTTTCAGTTTGTCAACTGAATTGCTTTAGGACAAGCGAAGGTTTAAGCTTGGGGGAGTTGACACATCTCCATCGTATCTAGTTTTCCAAACACTTTTGCCCTTGTTTTGGACTCTAACTTGCATGATTTGAATGGAACTAACCCGGACTAACGCTGTTTTCAGCAGAATTACCATGGTGTTATTTATGTGCAGAAACAAACGTTCTCGGAATGACCTGAAACTTCACGGAGCAACTTTTTGGAAAATATAAAAAATACCTGCAAAAGATGAAGGCTAGGGGGCCCACCACCTGTCCACGAGGGTGGGGGCACGCCCCCTACCTCGTGGGCCCCCTGGAGCTTCTCTGACTCCAAGTCCAACTCTATATATTGTCTTTCGGGGAGAAAAAAATCAGAGAGAAGAATTCATCGCGTTTTACGATACGGAGCCGCCGCCAAGCCCTAAAACCTCTTGGGAGGGCTGATCTGGAGTCCGTTCGGGGCTCCGAAGAGGGGAATCCGTCGCCATCGTCATCATCAACCATCCTCCATCACCAATTTCATGATGCTCACCACCGTGCGTGAGTAATTCCATCATAGGCTTGCTGGACGGTGATGGGATGGATGAGATCTATCATGTAATCGAGTTAGTTTTTTAGGGTTTGATCCCTCGTATCCACTATGTTATGAGATTGATGTTGCTATGACTTTGCTAAGCTTAATGCTTGTCACTAGGGCCCGAGTGCCATGATTTCAGATCTGAACCTATTATGTTTTCATCAATATATGGGTGTTCTTGATCCTATCTTGCAAGTCTATAGTCACCTATTATGTGTTATGATCCGTTAACCCTGAAGTGACAATAATCGGGATACTTACCGGTGATGATCGTAGTTTGAGGAGTTCATGTATTCACTATGTGTTAATGTTTTGTTCCGGTACTCTATTAAAAGGAGGCCTTAATATCCCTTAGTTTCCATAAGGACCCCGCTGCCACGGGAGTGTAGGACAAAAGATGTCATGCAAGTTCTTTTCCATAAGCACGTATGACTATATTCGTAATACATGCCTACATTACATTGATGAACTGGAGCTAGTTCTGTGTCACCCTAGGTTATGACTGTTACATGATGAACCACATCCGGCATAATTCTCCATCACTGATCCATTGCCTACGAGATTTCCATATATTGTTCTTCGCTTATTTACTTTTCCGTTGCTATTGCTATCATCACTACAAAATACCAAAAACATCACCTTTACCACCGTTACCTTTTGCTACCGTTACCACCACTATCATATTACTTTGCTACTAAATACTTTGCTGCAGATACTAAGTTTCCAGTTGTGGTTGAATTGACAACTCAGCTGCTAATACTTGAGAATATTCTTTGGCTCCCCTTGTGTCGAATCAATAAATTTGGGTTGAATAATTTACCCTCGAAAACTATTGCGATCCCCTATACTTGTGGGTTATCATACGTGCGAACGATCATCAATCGTTCGCCATCGTCTGATCGAGCCAGGAACCACCTGCAACTGCCATGCCGCTTTTCTTTGGAAGGTTCTGGGATTAGGAAGGGTAGGGACACCACGCGGCCTACAACATCATATCAAGTTGGAGTCAAATAACCCACAAAAAAAGTTGGAGTCAAATAAAAAAGGGCTCTTGATGTGGTCAATCTTAAGAACAGCATGTTATGATCATTAATATTTTTTTCAGTAAATGTTGACAGTAATATAAGCAAGCCATCATGATATCATAGGAAAGTAACATAAAATAGTTGGACTCAAATAAAAAAGGGCTCTTGATGTAGTCAATCTTAAGAACAGCATGTTATGAGCATGGATATTTTTCAGTAAATGTTGACTGTAATATAAGCAAGCCATCATGATATCATAGGAAAGTAACATACTGTTGTAACAACCATTTGTAGCGATGACTGGAGTAGGCCAGCAATACGTCCAACCATAGAAGGAGCCGACAGGGTAAATGAAGCCCTTGTGTTCAATGACATCAGAGAACCATGGAGGATGTATGATCCTGCGATGGACGTGCAGATTTATCCACTTACCGCAGTGACCTGTCACATAGGCGAGACCGCGGTTGAAGAACGCAATTAGCCTGAAGTATTTATAATTCACAGATCTTGTGGGCACTTGCCATATTACAACCTTGAGCAAATAAAACTTGGTATCATGTTGGCTACTGTAAGATTCTGAGTATTCTAGGCCGCGGTGCCAAAGCAGTGCAGTGTTAATCGAAGGATGGGGGATCAATCGCCGGGTGTAGACCTCCACGAGCACCCAGCTGCCATGACCATCGACGAGCACCATCCAAGACGTGTTCATGCTGACCCAGTACATACCGTTAATGTAGTTGAGGGTGACGGGGATCAGATTGCAGTCAAGGGGGTTGATGCTCGCAACCCTACGATCGTTATGCTGCGTGACATGCCGTTTCTAAAGATCAGGCGGCATCAGCAAGCAAGGAGATGGCTTAAAAAGCTTCGGCCTGAGGGCTTTGAGTAAATGGTACATCACCGAGGAGCACGCGGCGAGCGGCATGGTACTGAGATTGTCCACACGCGAAACAATGAGCTTGATTACCTCTGTGGGGAGCGAATTCTAGCCACTCTTTCGGCGGAAGCTGCTCGGTTCTGCCATTGTTAGTGCTTGGGTTTCGAACGAGGGGGGGAGGTGCCTTAGCGGGGATGAAAGATTGGACGGGGGGGGCCTTAGCGGGGATGGAAGAGCGGCAAAGATGGAGAAGCGAATATGTGCTGCGGGAAGTGGACAGGTGATGATGACTACAACACGCCGCTTGACTTACGAGACACATACCGGCAGCGTAGGGTCATATCGAAGTCAGACAACTTGATTGAGTGATCATAGTACTGGTACTCCCTACAGTACCTACTATTATGCCCTAACTTGCTTGAGTAGAGTAGTAGTGGAGTAGGACTCTGCTCTACTACTAGTACTGGAGGAGTAGTATGTTCTAATCTAAAATAGTTACAAACTTCAATGCCCGAGTGTGGAATGACTATGAACCACCATCGGTGCTAACTCCAATCCTGCAAGTCATGGATTTGTTTCTTTTTAACTTTCTGTACGAATCTGTAGCCAGCCTGCAAGTCATGTACACTGTATTGACAGTGGAACCCACAGAGTACTTAGAATACAAGATTAAGGATGCAATTAACTTTTTATAGAGGGAGAATCATACACGCAATTAACTCAAATGGATTGGACGTGACTCTATAAGAAAGTGCCATGTCATCTGTAGCCAACATGTATAACAATGGATACTCAAAAACTAATTCTTGAAGATCATTTCATGCAAAGCACAATAAGAGTTATTTATTCACAAGTTTTGGATGCAGGTTGAACAGTTGAACACTTTTGTTTGCAAAAGATACTTTTTTATCTATTTCACCCAGATGTTTGTGAGCTCTAGTGATGGAATAATATCCGAACAAACCTATCGATACCCGTTACACATGAGATGACCCCCACATCATTTGTCAAAATAAACAACTCCTCGATCAATGCATTTCACTCTACCATGCAACGCACGGGCACCTTACTATAGATTAGTACGACCAAAAATTGAACTAACATTATATATAGTATGATAAATGATGATGCATGTCACCTAAAATTATAGGAGTATCATTGAAAACTATGTTCAAATATGAATCCAACGATATTGTTTTTGTTGACATGCACTAACATTTTGTCAGTTAAATCTTCAGTCAAATTCAATGGGGGATAAACTACGACCGATGTAGTTGTACTAGTGTGGAGGGCGGCGCTGCACGGGAGTCTCACCCCACTCGTGGTGTGGCAGTAACGCCGTCATATCACAAAACCCAACCACTCCCGGTAATAAGTGGCCTGGTAAAATAAATGGACAAGCAACCATCACATCCCTCCGTCTTTTTTTCATTTCATCTCTCTACATTTACTTTCTCCAGTTCATATCACACCCTCGATCCCTAGCTACTACTCCTAGTATCCCTAGCTACTACTCCTAGGGCTAGTTCTTTTGGCGGCTTCCCCAGCTTTTCCCATAAGACTAGTCACAGTGGAGACTAACATTAAGGCGCCTCACTCATTTATTTGGGCTTCTAAGCTACTAGTACTAGTAGTACGTCCGTCCTAGTTTATTCCTCACCATTGTAGTTTGTGCTTAATTTTGACCAAAGATTTAACTGATAAAATGTTAGTGTATGTGACATGCACTAACATTTCATTAGTTAAATTTATGATCAAAATTTAACACAGATTAAAATGGGGACCAATAAACTAGGACGGAGGTAGTAGTTATGGGATTACTAATCTAGAAGCCTAAAAGAACTGGCCCCTGGTACTCCTACTAGTAGTAGTACTCAAGTTGGAATTTCAATTTGCACGGCACAACTTGTTAGGAAAAAAATTCGATACAGGGTGTAGGAAGCGGTTTGGGAATTTGCATGCCTTTCCGAACAGTGAGATACTCCGTACAAAGTATGAAAGAGAAATAACCACAGAGAAGGAAGCTAAAAGTAAACAATCAAACGAGCATTTTTCCATTTGTTTTGCATTGAATCGTTTCACAAGATTGACTAGTGTTGTTTTTCTACTTTTACAAAAACCGCATCGTAATGTTAAAATGTGCATTTGCACGTACATAAGTAATAGTAGTACTCCCTCCGTCTAGGTGTATAAGTCTTCCCTCCTTCTTGGTCACGGTGCAAAACCAAAGATGACTTATTGACCTGAACGGAGGGAGTAGCACAGTCCGCTAGCATATATAGAGAGAGACGTGTAGTGCGATAGTATATAGTAAAGTTTGTGCTATATGCACATACTTGCAAAATGCATACGAATACACAAGGTTTCCAAACTTTCCCTTTTACATACTTAATTAAGGACGCTAATAATTCCTGAACGTTCAGGATTTATCATTTGCATCCCAAAACTAATGAGATCGCCTTACGAAACAAAAATTATACTCCTACTAAAAGCCACGGCACTCGCAGGAGTGCTTGCGGCACGCCACGAGTGCCCTGGTGCGCGGCCGTTTCCCAGCGCACCAACACAACGCCTCTTGCTCAGCCTCGCAACTCGCGAGGTGCTGATTGGTGGCTTGCCGGCGGGCGATCGCGATCTCACCGGTGTGGTGATCCGGCACTAACAGGTACTCCTCCTTGCTAGAAGCGTGCACCTGGTCTGCGTACCACCAAGCGTAGATGAGGCGCTTGGGCCCAAATGTACTCAGGGCGTCGGCACGGGCGTCCTCCGCCATCCTCACGGCCCTCGCATGAGCCTTCTGCCAAAGAGCCAATTGCCTGACTCTCTCAGACGCGACATAGGCCTCCGAGGCAGCTTGTTCTGCGGTGCGCTTCTCTTCCTCGGCCTTCTTCTCCGCCTCTATTTTGGCGCGCTCTACTGGAGGAAAAGCCTCCCACAAGGCAACATCCATTTCTTTCCAAAGCTCCTCAAGGCTAGGGGGCTCGGCGGGCGGCGCGTCGTTCTCCTCGTAGCGGGGAGCTGACGCGCGTGCTGGTGAGATTGTGGACGCCGACACGTCCACCTCGACGCGTCGCGGCGAGGAGCGGAACGCCGACGTGTCCTCCTCGACTAGTGGCAGCGAGGAACGGAACGGCAACGCATCGCGTCGCAGCGAGGAGAGGAACGCCGACGCGTCCTCCTTGACTAGTGGCGGCGAGGAACAGAACAGCGACGCGTGACCGTCCGAGCGATGCAGCAAGGGGCACCTAGGGCTTGGGAGGGGCGATGCCATGGTGGTCGATGTGAGAGGGAGGGGGAGGAGATAGGGATGTCGTGGGATGCGGAGTATTTATAGCGAGCAATGGCACACCTACTTAAGATATGGACTGAGTTGCACTGACTTAACTACAGGTCCAGTTGCATCACTGACATGTGGGCCAGACCCCTGTTGGGCCCATATGCCAGTGACCCAATGCACCTGCAGTTAAGTAATAGCTACATGGGCATATTTGTTGGAGTAAATTACGGGGGAGGGAAGTGGTGGAAATATTGCTGATCACAACGGATTGGTGCCCAATGAACGGGCTTCCTGCAGGTATGGGGAACGGTGCGTAATAAGTCTCATTTTGCATGTTGGGCTAGATATAGTCTCAAGTCATTAAAAACATACACGCCCCACACATGTTCATATTTCAAGGTGTAGTAAATTATTGCATGCGATGATTAAGGCTGGCCATAATGGTGGTATCTTAGCTGGTATCATGCACACGGGAATAGCAAACATGCTGATGTGGCAAAGAATTAAAGAAGAGAGGGGGGTTAGAGTAACTAGTGTTTATGCATGCATTGGTAAACACATTTTTTGTGAAGAACTAGAAAAACTATTCCACCGCCTCTATCTTGCTAAGAGTAGGTCAAAATTTTGAATCGAGCCCTTTAAACTAGAAGGGAGGTAGTAGTACTCTAATAGCTAACCTTCGCCCTGTTTGGATCCATGTGTTAGAGTTAGTTTGGGTTAGTTTGAACTCAACTAACCCAAAAAAATCTAACCCACCCAAGAGGTGCTTATTCGGGTTACTCCCTCCGTCTAGGTGTGTAGGTCATCTTACGTTGTGCACCGCGACCAAGGCGGAGAGGAAAACGAGAAAACTTAATGTCTTTTTGCTAATTTATAGCATTGCATGCAATTAACTAACCACTGCATGTCATGTTTGGCAGTCTCAAGTCATTGAAAGCATGCACCACCCACATCTCTTATTGGTTGATATGTCACAAAACAAGAAACGATATTGTAGATATTGATATTTTTAGTACTTATAAATTTGGTCAATCACTTTGCAAACGGTTGACGGAAGTAAAAAGGACCAAAGGGAGTATCATGCATGCAGAGTAGGCAAAAAATGCTCATTTATAGCCGGTCGAAGCCTCAAAGGGCGCGATCGCGCGAGGGAGGCGAAGGTCGTGGGAGGCGCAACGGTTGACGAAATTAAGTGAAGTTACCCACGCGCCGGCATGGCGTGCGAACAGGCAGAAGCTATACCATCAGGCCTACGATATGGGTCTAGTTGACATGACATCTAGTGGGCCCCGCATAGTTCTCAAGAACTCTTTGGGGGCTTGCAGCCATTTATCCACTGGGCAAGCCAGCAACCCCACGCCGTTCGCACGCCCTACTCATCCCCGTCTTCTACTAGTACAGTACCTTATAACAGTTCGCTCCCAGTCGTCCCGTCCTTTCACATTACGGCAGTTCCACTAATCCTAACCCTCCTCCCAAATCATGGCGTCCCAAATCTCCATGATCGGCGGTGAGTACAATGTTAGAACCATCACCGCGATGTGTTTGACGTCATCAACATCTGTGGATCCACGACGGTGAAAGCATGCCTTGCTCGCTTCCTACGCATGTTCAACAGTGTCAACATCTCCAAGTCGTTCACCTGTGGTCCTTCCGATTTTCATTACTGAAAACCAACATCTAAATCTAAACATAGTATTTGCCCTAGAACTACTAGGTTCAACATCTCGCAACATAAACCCATACAACCATACGCCAAGGAGGTACGTAGTAGGTAGTACTATGAATTCCATTTTCGCTCCATACCAATTGTTCTAAAAACTACTTAGTACTTATAACGCGCCATTGAAAATCGGAACTCTTAACCCCGCTAAAAAATGATACTATTTTAAATGTGGCTACTCGATCTGTGGCAACTGGCGAGCCATCGCCTCCAAGTCGTTCACCTGTGGTCCCGACCATCAAATCCTATGGATCAAATTATCACGCGAGCTGACTATTCCTACAAAGGTGCGCTCCACCACGTACCCAATACCCGCGAAGGCAACAATCGTGCACCTAGGGTTTTAGGGTTTGTTTGTTAACGTTGCCTTTACGTAGCACTCATGTGTGCGAGACAGCGAGAGACCGACTGCGTGCGTGCACCTCTTCACTTCGTATATGTACTCCATCGTTTTTCTGGTGTCCACAAAATTATAATAACTACTAGCAATGTGCCAATGCGTTGCCACACGATCTGAGTGGATTAATACATATTCACCGATTTGATAGAAAAAAGTCTAGTTTTGAAATATGTATATCTCTAAAAAATGTTATGTTTCACTCAAAATATATTCCTTTGGTGGTTTTGATGAGACAAGGGAGGAATGTTGTTGGTTTCAAGATTCGAGAAGTGGTATATGTCTAATTTCTACTCTTACTAGCAAGATGTCCGTGCGTTGCACGGAACATCAAGATCTTGTGTGAGAAAAGGATGAACGAGGGAAGGCCTTGTCTGCAAATGTGGAGAGGAGTGCGGGTAAATTGCCATAGTTTCGTTCCTATTCGTCAGATATAAATCGGACGGCCTATATTGTAGGATAGCAGGCCCACCATCATCACCAACTCTGTTTTTTATCCCTACTCTTATAAAAAGCATAGCCGGTGATGATCGTGTGCCTGCCATCCTGCAATATAGGCTGTCCGATCTATATCTGACGGATAGAAAGGAAACTATGGCAATTTTGCAAAAACATACCCACACCCCTCTCCACACTTGCAAATAAGGCCTTCCCTTGTTCATCCTTTTCTCCCACAAGATAAACTACTCATACAAATGCATCTTCATGTTCCGTGCAACACATGGGCATCTTGCTAGTTGTTGCAAAAAGCCCATGTGTGTGTGTGAGAGAGAGAGGGAGAGAGGAGAAGGACGAAGTGCATGTGTGACAAAGACACAAAGAGTGTGTGTGTAAGAGGTATCAGCTTAAAATGAGGCAATAGTGTGTGTGTGCACGATCGAGAGGGTGTGTCTCAAGAAGGGAAGAAAAATCTACATAGATACAAGGAGCGGGAGAGAGAATGTATGCGATAGTGGAAGCACGAGTGTGCGGGTGTATAAACCTATCTAGAGGCTAGTCGATAAATGTTTGTGAGAGAAATACGAGACGGGGTGCCAAAGCGAGAGTTTTGTGTGTGTGTGAGAGAGACGGTAGTCGGGAAGGGGAGTGGAAGCAGGAGTTGTGTGTGTGTGAGAGAGGGGGGCGTTTGTCTGATTGGTAAACAAATGAATAATGCCAGTCTGGGATGGAGACAAAAATTAAAGGAGACCGCAACAAATGTTGTGTCTACAAGAGAGAGAGAGAGAGAGAGAGAGAGAGTAATTTTAGTGGTATGATTCATATCTAGGCACATATAGGGTGTGTGAGAGAATCCCATTGAGAGAAAGACAAAGTGAAAGATGAGTGGAGACTGTGTGTGTGGCGGTGAAAAAGAAAGCTTAGGTACCTAGTGATACGAGAGAACGGTAGAGACGTGAGAGATAATGAAAACCGTGTAATGTATAATGATAGGGAGAGTGTGACACTTCTCAAGGGAGACATCGAGAGACCATGTTTGCGAGGATAGGAGAAACATGAAGTGAGCGTGCGGGTGAGCTGGAGAAAATAGAGTGATAGCTACATGAAGGAGCATGCATGCGAGAGAGATGGGCATGAAAGGAGTGAACATAAAAGGGATTCAAATATTTGAATTCAAGATGATGATACATGTAATCAATACTCGAACCAAAATTGATCTATCAAACATGCATACTCATATGAATTCATGCGCATCTATGTTATTTAATATGTAGATATTACTGATCCATACATTTTAGTAGAACATAATTTGGTTTAATTTTTTGAAGTCAACCTTATGATTTTGAGATCATTGTATTTGTAAATCATATTATACATATAAAGGAGCAGAATTCTTTTTTGTGCTTTTGAAAGTATATATAAAAATGATGTATATAGAATTTTATTCCAATAAAAATGGATCCCGCCTGAAAAAAATAGAATGCAAACGGGGAAAGTCGCAGTAACCGCCCGAAACCAAAATCTGCGAGATGGAAATTACTACTGCCTATCCCTGCCATGCAAAGCCTATCTGCTCGATTTCTATAGGTTTTGATAGGGGTAGGTTTGTAATTTCACTCAAACGTGACATAACCGCCTCTCACCCGGATTCTTACATAGTGGGCGCCAAAACACAGTGTGTCCTCGGCCGAAATCGACTCCCTCCCCGATTCATACACGGTGGGCGCCAAAAACAAACTATCGTCGGCAAATATTCGGTGTATGCGAGATCACCGTCCTATCCCCAACCGACTAATATTGTTGTGATGTAGGAAATTTGAAATGGGGCTAAGTTTGTAAATTTCCTTGCATTTGAGACAAGCGCGCCCTGAGGACATGGTTCCCCCTTCCTCTCCACCTCCATTTCCCCATTCATACTCCGTGGGTGCCAAAACACCCTCTCCACCGCAACGTCCTCCGTCCGCCACCCCATCCACCGCCATCCTCCTCCATCATGCTAGAGCTGATACCCCGATGCCGCTGTCCATTACAAGAGATCGACCTCTCTCATCCACGGCTTCAGACCGGGATCCTTGAATCCCGTCCTCTCGCTTCATCCCCGCCGTCGTCCACCTTGTCGGCGCCGCTCCTACGACCATCTCGTCCACCGCACCTCGCCGCCACCGTCTACCCTCCTAGATCTGCTTCCACGCCGCCGACAGCCATCGCTACCGCAGCACCGTCAAAGTCTCAGCAGATGCATACACGGCGCCGCACCAGAGGCGGTACTCTTCCGTATCTGCTCAACTTATTTATCGCAGCAAGAAAATAGATCTCAACTGCTTTACTCTGATTTCTTGTCCATCACTTACTTGCTAGTTGAGAGCAAACATTGGTTGCGAAGTTGCCTTTGTCTGGTTTGCACCTTTAGATCTACCATGGCACGCTCAACACTATACTGCCAATGCTTATAGTTTTCGCTTTTTATATTCCACACTAGTTAAATCACAGTAGACTAGATTTCAAAATTGGGTCAGCCGATTTTTCAGAGCTCGCCGGAGTTCACCGGTGTGAACGAAGGCGCTCAGGTGGGGACTTTGGTTGTTGGGAGGCGGTGGTGGGGCCTCGCCGGACGAAGAAAACTCGACGCGGGTGGGGGCGGGGGTGGGGGTTGCGGAGGAACACAGGCGGTGGGGGCCGATGGTCCGGCCAGCGGCCTGTGCGGTGTTCTGTATGGGAAGAATCAGAGACGAGGAAGAAGAAGGGTTAGGAAACATAGGATATTCATCCAACCGCCCGAAATGGTCGACTGACCCAAATGCAGACATACCTTTATATTCAGTACCATCATCGTACCTGCTTAGCACTGCTCCTGAATCCATCAAGCTAAACAATGTGCCACTCATAATTCCAAACTTGTTGCTCAAGTATGAATCTGATATGATGCTGACACTACTAAAACAGATAACATTTAATTGGTCAGCTAATGTTCCTACTTTACTTTCGAAAAAGCACATGCACCACATATAGAGAGACAATAGGGAGTTGCTTTCTTAATGCACTCTGGTTCATCATGTGTGGCCACTACGCAATGAACATTTTATTATCCAAAATCTGCTTGCTCTTCTTTAGCATGTTTCTCTTCCATTCTTCTTTAATAAGTACTCTCTCTGTTCCTAAATACAAGTCTTTGTATAGATTCCACCATGGACTACATATGGAGCAAAATGAGTGAATCTACACTCTAAAATGTATCTGGATACATCTGTATGTGATCCATAGTGGAAATCTCTACCAAGACTTATATTTTGGAACGGAGGGAGTATGATAGTAGTACATTATGTTCCTTGTAGTGAATATGAGCAGGGACATTTGCAGTGTAGAGGTCTATATGGTCGGTTGGTATGGACACTTTGAAATCGTCGGGCCTCTTTGTTTCGTAGGATTTTGTAAACATGGGAATAGGATTTGTAGTGGCCTGCCCACTTGAATCCTATAAGAATAGCAAGGAAATGCGGAGAGCTGTTGTGAGGACCCTGACTCATAAGTCGTGATCACCAAATGCACGTGTACAGTGATCCCATAGATCAATGCTCACTGAACACGCAGAAGCTGAATAACAAGAGTCTTACATCCATACATACCGTATTACACAAGTAGGACCATTATGGTCAAGTCTTAAGTATAACATCGCAGCGGAAATCTTCGTCGATAACTTGGACCCATGCCATCTGCCTTAACCCTACAGGCATTCTGACTGGGAAGCGTCCTAGCTCGCACGATCTTCACCAAAGAACTCTTCAATATATCTTGTCTTTCATGCCTGGCCAATAAAATAACCAGTGGCAAGCCAATGAGTACTTTGAATCTACTCGCAAGCAACCCATGTTTTGGTTCAAAATACAACAATGCATGATATAGGTAAATTTTTGTAGAAAGCTAGTTTTCAGTGCAATGACAAGTTCACCAACTTGTAAGACATGCATCAGGAGAATTCAATTAACCATGAGGACAGGTTACAGATATCAACATAAATAGAGTGGGCATCAACCCAACTCAATCATGTCAAGTCCTTTGACTTGACCCAAGTAGTTCTCCCCACTTATCCAAACACACACACTGGTTTGTAAACATGTGGACATAGCCCAAGAGCGGTTACCCAACTGTCCTTGACAGTGGAAACGGCTATTCGAATAGTTTTACACTCTGTAGAGGTTGCACACTTTACCCACAAGATCCGGGGAACTTATGTGTCATCCACGACCCGCGGTACCTCAAGTACCCGGGGTAAGCACCCGATCACTATCTTTCCCTAGACGACACTAACATAGAGTCCACTCAATTGGTAGTAACCCCCGTGCCCAACATTTCACATCTTAAAATTGTGGAGCCTCGCTCCCATATTCATCACATACCGCAAGCACGGGGTACCAACGGTGTGTCCGGTGCCCTGTGAAAACAGTCATGGCCGCCCTACCTGGCACGACCCCGTCCCGAGAGAGCGCAACAACAACTCTCCTGTCACTAGTAATGCGGGCTCCATGCTAGTATCGACCTAGGTAATCAATAATGCCCTTTCCCATATAAGGGTAGAGTGGTTGTGCATGTAAGGTTGGAATAACGGTCGCAACTTAAACCAATCCGTTTTGAAAACAACACACACACTTGCCTCGGTACACCACTTCATCATCAAGTGGTTACCCAACTCATTATCTGCTTCGGGCATACGTGGCACCCGACAGGGTTTTTGAAAATTCTTTTGAAAACAATCTTGCTCCCATCACCATGCATATTCCTGTCCCTTTTTGCGTAGAAACTACTTTAGCATCCTATCTACTCCCACCGGCATAACCCTCATAGGAAGGTAGGGTCATGCATAATGCAAGTATTAACAAGGAAGTAACAGAGGTAACCCATCAAGGTGGTTACCACCTCATCATGATTCCGTTGCAACAACAATATGGTGCTATATGACATGCATAAAAAGGGTTTCTTAGACATGGTTAAAGGGCTGCTTGCCTGGTTCATCAGGGTCTTCAAATCTTCTGGTCCATCTCCGAGTATCTCGTCTACTTCGTCAACTAATGTCGGAAACAATCATAGTAAGCAACACAGCAAGGCAGCAAATAAAAGTGCTCTAAAAATATTGATTTGACTTTTCTAGGACATCTCTGGTTATATGAAAATTAACCAGAGTGGTTTCAATGGAATTTGGTCAGTGGATATTTCTAAACATTTTGATATGATGGAATCAAGGGTTTTATGGATTTGTAAGAAGTGTATAGAAACATATTTTTGAAAAATGAGCAAAGGCACCCATTTAACAAACCATGATTTTAGAAGCATCTAGGAGTTCGTTTCACTGGATTTGGAGTTCATATGAATTTCCTATGAATTTGCAAAGTTGACTAATATGAAGAAATGGCTCATTATATTGTGTGGCACATAAAGTACTAGGAAAAATGTTGAAAAACTAAGTTATGAACTTAGAAGTGTCTAGGATCTTGAATCATGGCATTTGGATCACTTTTGAGCTCTTTGTGATTTTCTAAAGTTCATCACCGAATTGGAAAATGGGGTTTTATTGGATTTGTGTGAAGAAAAGTTTCCTGGAAAAATGTGCAAACAGCACCATGTGATAGATCTTGAATTTATGAACTTCTACAAATTTTAATCATCAAATTTGGAGCTCTATTGAATTATTTATGGATTTTTGAAGTTGACTAGAAAAAGAAAAAGGAAATAAGGCTTTAACCTTATCCTACGCACGAGGCGACAGATAGACCGTGGGCCGGCCCAGTGGCTCGGCCGCCCAGGCGCTCGGGTCATGTCGATGGCGCACTTATCCTGGGCGTTTTCGCTGCAGGGAGGCGCATCAAGGAGAAACCGCCTCCACTTATGCGCGGGTCCGGCTACCTGGTGGCTTACAGGCGGGCCCCGCCTGTCGGGTTCATCCCCAACCACCCGCTCGATAGAGTAGAGGCAGGGGCGGTGTCGACGGCGGCTTGCCAGCGCTGCAGGGCATCTCCGGCGATGCTCCACCCATCGGGGTGCTCGGGGGACCCGGCCGCACCCAACTGTGGGTGGCACGGTCTCCCAGGGCCACCGGGTTGAGTAGGGCATCGGCCGCGGCGGGCGAGGCCGACGGTGATGTCGGCATTGGTGCTTCGAGGCAGCGGAGCAAAGGAAGAAGTGGTGAGGGTTCCATTGTGGTCAGGGGGTTCGCCTAGTGGAGAAAGGAGGGGAGGGGGAGGCCTCATTCGCGGGAATTTGAGAGGAGGCCGGTGGCTCGACTTCGGCCATGGAGGAGCAAGAAGGGCTCAGGGGGACGAACGGGTAGGCATGGGGAGCGTACGGGAGAGAAAGAGAGCCAAAGAAGTAGAGAGGGGGCTCGGGGTGGCTTTAAATAGAAGGGGGCGAGGTGCACCATGGGGTCATGCGCCGATGAGGCCGTAGCCGTCGCTGGAGGCCACGGGAGGGCTTGGATTTGAGTCAGGGGTCTTCTTGGGCATGGTCTACGACCAGGGATAGAGAGAGGGAGAGAGGAGCGAGCGCGAGGCAGGCCAGGGACGCGGGCGGCGATTGGCGGATGCGGGCGGCGCTCGGGCACGTGCCGTAGGGGCGAGAGGAGGGCACGGGAGCAAGTGGGAGACCTGCTGGCATGATGCGGACGCCGAGGGACGTCGACTGGCGCGCTTGGGTGGCCCGAGGTGGACGGGAGCATGGTGTCAACGGTCGGGAGCACGGTAGTGTGCTCCAGAGCGCGTCTTTCGTTGACATGAGCGGTTTTTTCCCGCGTCCTCGCGTGGCCCCTTGCGTCTAGCGTCTGCAGGAGGAATAAACAAGAGGGATGGAGGCTTTGGATGCTCTGGAACTTGCCAAGAGTGAGAGAGAGATGAGAAAGGGAGGGGAAGATGGCTGTCCAGAGAAGAAAAATGGGTCTCTCCCCCCCTTAATCATTGCTCCTTGGGTAACAAAGCATGTAGTAGTTAGAGGAGGACCAGATGAGGCTATGGGAAAAGTTGAGCTCAAGGAGATTAGTGGAAATGGTGAAAAATGGAATTTTGGTAAAGTGGCAGAAGGTGTTTGATGCTTGTTTGGTTAAGAAAACGATCTCCATTTGGCATGAGACTCCCCAGGGTGAAATGGCACATATAATTAGGTCCTTCAACCGATCTTGAGCTCATTTGGGCAAAGTTTCCAATGCAACTTTTGTAAACCCTAGAAATTAGCAGAAATGGACTTTACAAGATTTAGACATGCAAATCTATTCTCCTTGATGCACCACTTAGTGTAGTGTCATAATTTGAGCCTCTGAACATGTCCACAAAATTTGAGATCAAAGGGAGAAAGTTGCCAATGTAAAGTTGTTCAAATTTGGTTCTGGACAGAGAGGGTTTTGGGGCACTTTGATCAAGATAACATTCTCTCCAACTTGTGCCATTTGGTCTACATGCATTACTACACCATTTGAGCATGTGCACCAAGTTTGAGAGCATTTGGACATGTTTGGCAGTGCAAAGTTGTTCAAACTTGAAGAAGGACAGAAGTGGTTTTGAGAGGGTTTCATGGGGTTATACTGTTCTCCATGACATGAGACTTGGCAAGATCATCAAACATGTCATATGTGACATGCTAGAATTTTCTTGGAATTTTTGGGGAACATTTCCTTGGTAAATATTTCAAAAGCTTGAAATATCTAGAAAGGGTTTTTGAGGGATTTGACCAATACTTTGAACATGACCATGTGTTGAAACTCTTATATATGGAAAATATATGTCCACTGAGTTTCCCTGATTTTTCTCAAATATGTTTTCAGCTTTAAAATAATTTTAACCTATTAAAGACCATTTTGGCATTAAGAAAAAGCCTTTAAATAAAATAGGAAAATAACTTTTAAAATTATATTTTTGTGGTTTCTGGGTGTCCTATATATAATAGGAGTCAAATATATTTTTGGAAATATTTTTAATGCCCTTAATTAAGTACTTGCAGTGCAAATCTCAATTCAAGGGTTTTTGGAAAACTAATTTTTGAAAATACTATTTGGCCAAATTATTTTTGTAAGAAATTATTTTTATGTCCTACACACATGGCATGATCATTGGGAAATGTTTGGATCAAGGAGAAGGAGTATAAGAGTTGGAGGATTTATTTGATTTTTAGAGCACTTGCAAACAACACACAAAAAGCAAATCAAGCAAAGTCGAGAATACTCAAAAGTTTTTGTCAAACCACATTTTAGCATGATTTATTGACTTAAGTGTTGTGGCATGAAAATCAGGGTGTGACAGACGTACCCCCCTTACAAGAATCTCGTCCCCGAGATTCCCAAACTAGGCGTTAAAAGGAATACAAAAACTTGGATCTGGGGTAGTCTTCACTTCTTCATATTGCTTCTTCTTCCGAGTGGTGCTCTATTAAACTTGAAGTACTTGATGACGTGGCTTCATGTATGACGTTCTTCTTGATCTAGGTTGCTAATGGGTGGCTTGTGGTAGGTTAGATTGGGTTGGGGGTCGATGGCTCGGTGATCGATGTCCTTGTTAGTGACCGGGCTAGCTAGGAAGTCGAAAACACTTCCGGAGTTGTGTCATGTGGAAACATTACGCGCAGTGGGTAACTCAAGTGGCGACTCCAGCTGGTAGTTTTCTACTTTTTATCTCGCAATGATCTCGAAGGGGGATGGTAAATCTTGGTGTGAGCTTCCTTTTGACATGGAAATGCTTGGTTCCTTTGAGAGAAGTGGCTTGCAGATACACCTGGTCTTCGACGAGAAAGTTCACTCCTTGACGATGGTGGTTGGTATAGTTCTTCCTCCTGGACATGGCGATCTTCAGATGTTCCTTGACCAGCTCAACAATTCTTCTTCCGTCTTCGGGTAGAAAAGTATGTTACCAAAATAAAGATGACAACCAACTTGTCCAAGTACTCCATGAAGACTTTGTTCATGAGGTGCATAAAGTAGGATGGGGGTATTGGTGGTGGTCACAGTTGATTATTGGCCAAGGTCTTCTCGGTCTAGAGCCAAAGCTTGAGGTCATGATCTGACCATGTTGTGGCTTGGTAAGGCTTAAGGGTTTCAAGGATTCTAGGATGTGAGTGAACATTTATCATCTTATCCTTGAGCACAATTCCTGAGATGCCAATTGTTCTATCTAGTCCTCCAAACAGATCACCTTATACCACCGAAAGTACCAACTCGTGTAGGTCAGCTCCAATCATTACTCATGCTATTATTATCCTTAGGACCCTCGAGAGGAGGTTTAACAGAATTATACATGTCTACGGTCCCCAAAAATCATATGTATGGCTACCCGTAAGAATCCATGGGTAGGGCATACAAGCTGCTAAGCTTGAGTTGAACATGACAATTCAAGTGCTCATCCTATTCTCCCAAGGTCTAAGATAAATCATCTCTATCCTAAGGAAACACGTCGTAAGCCACTCCAAAATCTTGTTTCCTTCCTATGAATCAACTCCAACAACCCATTAACTTCCATCAATCACTACATAATCCATTATTTCTACAAATCCAATGTCTATGGTGTTCCACATGATCTCCTAAAGTCCTATAATCCCCAAATACTTGACATTAAGGCTATCCTTACTATAGTCAATCCACCAATTCCCAATATCGCGATCAAGTAAACTCCAAGGTCAAGCTTATATCATCTCCGACAATTAAACCAATCTCCTAGTTTATTGTCCTCCAAGAAACATGGTATCATGATCGAGATCATCATTGCAAATCCAATTTACTCCGAACCATGTAGACTTACTCACCACCTATACTCAACTAGGATCACCTATTTAAATCCAAATCTCATGTCCAACGAGAATTCCTACATGTTTCCCCCAAGTCATTTACATAATATCAACTGTCTCCTATCAATATCCCATGGCTAAGTTAAATCCATATACTTCCAAGAATTCAGCTTGTGATCTTAATTGTCCCACTAAATCCAATTTATCCAGGGGTAATGAAAGCTATGCTACTCTATAATCATGATCCCACCAAGTTCATCTACCAACATGAAAGCCTCATAATCCACCAAATAGTCTCATATAATTCCTCATAGTCATTCATATAAACTCATCAAGTCATTTGTCCTCTATTCCTATATCCTCAAACTGGTCTTTCCTATGGCATCGTTAGTTCTGGTGCTATATTAGGATGATAATGTGCTTGTTCACTATGTCCGCTAGTTCCATAATGAGCCCAGTGCTGTGCAAGGTTTACAGAGGCTTAACTGGTCCTCTTGCGATTCTGTGGGTTAAGCACATGGTTAAGGACTCGAGCTGGGGTATCTCGTGAAGTCTCAAAGGGTCTAGGGATGGGGTTTCCAGTCATGAGGGGTAATACTACGGGTTTGCACCTGGTCGAGGAGGCTGTAGCAAAAGTCTTTAGTGTCAGTTGCTTGCCGAGGTGGAATCCTTAGTGAATTTTGTCTTGCTGGTCTTCAGAGATGAGAGAGATGAGAGGGAAAATAGCATAGAGGAGTGGAATGCCAAAACGGGGTTCTATAGTGCAAGTGCAAACAAACATGTGCCGTAAAGGCCACACACAATTCCATTAAGACACGATAGGTGATATAGTCGCGTACAAGCTGCCTAGGGAAAATGTGCGACTTATATCAAAACACAAACAAATAAAAACAAGCAACACATAATGTGGTTCCATTCGAACCATCACACGAACTCGACTATGCATATGGGGGTACACGACTCATCCTACCCTAGGGGTTCTCAGACTTGGTAGTCGTTGAGGGAGTCTTGGATTAGGGGGTCTCCGGACAGCTGGACTATATCCTTTGGCCGGACTGTTGGAACATGAAGAGGCAAGATTGAAGACTTCGTCTCGTGTCCGGATGGGACTCTACTTGGCGTGGAAGGCAAGATAAGCAATACGGATGTGTATATCCCCTCCTTTGTAACCGACCTTGTGTAACCCTAGCCCCCTCCGGTGTCTATATAAACCGAAGGGTTTTAGTCCGTAGGACAACATACAATCATACCATAGGATAGTTTCTAGGGTTTAGCCTCTCCGATCTTGTGGTAGATCAACTCTTGTACTACTCATATCATCAAGAATAAATCAAGCAGGATGTAGGGTTTTACCTCCATCAAGAGGGCCCGGACCTGGGTAAAACATCGTGTCCCCTGCCTCCTGTTACCATCCGCCTTAGACGCACAGTTCGGGACCCCCTACCCGAGATCCGCCGGTTTTGACACCGACATTGGTGCTTTCATTGAGAGTTCCTCTGTGTCGACGCCGTTAGGCTTGACGGCTCCTACGATCATCGATAGCGATGCAGTTCATGGTGAGACTTTTCTCCCCGGACAGATCTTTGTGTTCGGCAGCTTTGCACTGCGTGCCAACTCGCTTGGCCATCTGGAGCAGATCAAGAGTTACGCCCCTGGCCACCAGGTCAGGTGTGGAAGCTTAAACTACACGGGCGACATCCGAAGAGACTTGATCTTCGACGGATTCGAGCCCCTGCCGAGTGTGCCACACGGCCTCGATGAGCATGATTTAGCTCTACCATCAAACAGTGTTTAGGAGATCGCATCGGCAACCGCTTTGACCCTCAATTCGGAGCCAATTGCGCCATCCATTGGCAGGTGGATAGACCCCGCCACGGAGGCCGTATCCTCAGCGGTGATCGAGCCAAGTATTGACCTTACCCTTCACGAGAGCCATGATGCCAAACTGCCGGATCCTTCCCCGGCCACGGACTCCGAACCGCCTACGCCCGTGCCTATTGAATCCAATTGGGCGCCGATCATGGAGTTTACCTCCGCGGATATCTTTCAGCACTCGCCCTTCGGTGACGTACTGAACTCATTAAGGTCTCTCCTTGTCAGTAGAGTCCTGGCCGAACTATGTCCGGCAGGATTGGGATGCGGATGACGAAGAAATTCGCCGCCCACCCACCACCCATTTAGTAGCCTCTATCGATGACTTAACCGACATGCTCGACTTCGACTCCGAAGACATCAACGGTGTGGACGACGATGCGGGAGGCGAAGAGGAACCACTGCCCACAGGGCACTGGACTGCCACCTCATCATATGATATATACATGGTGGACACGCGCAAAGAAGGCAATGGCGATGAGACAGCAGAGGATGACCCCTCCTAGAAGCAACCCAAGTGCGACGTCAGCGGCGCCGCTCTAAGTCCCGCCAAGGCAAAAGCGGTGATACCGGCACCGGAGATAATAGCACTCCGGACAGTGCCGAAGACAACAACAATCCCCTCCAGCAAGATTTAGAGCAGGAGGATGGCGAAACCAGCCCTCCCGAGAGAGCGGCAGATAGAGAGGCGGAGGATGATAATTACACGCCTCCCTCCGAAGACGAAGCAAGCCTCGACGATGACGAATTCGTCATGCCTGAGGATCCCGTCGAACAAGAGCGCTTCAAGCATCGGCTTATAGCCACGACAAATAGCCTTAAGAAAAAGCAGCAGCAGCTTCAAGCTGATCAAGATTTGCTAGCTGACAGATGGACTGAAGTCCTTGCGGCCGAGGAACATAAACTCGAACGCCCCTCCAAGAGTTACCCAAAGTGCAGGTTGCTATCCCGACTGGAGGAGGAAGCACTAAAACCTACATCCCTGGCGTATGACACGGCTGATCGGCCACCTCGTGGCCGCGATAGAGAGGCATTCCAGCCAAAAGCTCATCCCGCACCCCGACGCCATTCAAATAAAAAGGCATGGGGAAATACGCCAGACCTGTGAGACGTATTGGAGGACAAAGAAAAACACGCAAGATCGATCTACGGATCAGGAGGGCACGCCACTATGCGAGACGATAACCGTCACGACGGATACAGTAAAAGTAAATCCGCCGGGCCGAACACAGCGAACAAGACTCATTTGAGCTGCGTCGCGATATAGCCCAGTTCAGAGGCGCCGCACACCCCCTATGCTTCACAGACAAAGTAATGGATCACCAGATCCCAGAGGGTTTCAAACCCATAAATATTGAATCATACGACGGCACAACAGATCATGCAGTATGGATCGAGGACTTCCTCCTGCACATCCACATGGCCCGCGGTGACGATCTACATGCCATCAAATACCTCCCACTCAAACTGAAAGGACCAACTCGGCATTGGCTCAACAGCCTGCCAGCAGAATCCATTGGCTGTTGGGAAGATCTGGAAGCCGCATTCCTCGACAACTTCCAGGGGCACTTATGTGCGACCACCAGATGCCGATGACTTGAGTCACATAATTCAGCAGCCAGAGGAATTGGCCAGGCAATTCTGGACATGGTTCCTAACAAATAAAAATCAAATCGTCGACTGTTCGGATGCAGAGGACCTAGCAGCTTTCAAGCACAACATCCGCGACGAGTGGCTCGACCAGCACCTTGGCCAGCAAAAGCCGAAATCTATGGCAACCCTCATGACACTCATGACCTGCTTTTGTGCGGGAGAGGACAGCTGGATGGCTTGCAGCAATAACATATCAAAGAACCATGGTACTTCGGATACCAAGGATGGCAATGGCAGGTCACGTCGCAACAAACATAAGCACCGCATGAACAACGACAATACCGAGGATACAGCAGTCAATGCTGGATTCAAAGGATCTAAACCCGATCAGCGGAAAAAGCCATTCAAAAGAAGCACTCCGGGCCCATCCAGTTTGGACTGTATACTCGATCGCTCGTGTCAAATACACGGCACCCCTGACAAGCCAGCCAACCACACCAACAGGGATTCTTGGGTGTTCAAGCAGGCTGGCAAGTTAAATGCCGAAAACAAAGATAAGGGGTCACATAGCGATGACGAGGAGGAGCCCCGGCAGCCGAACATCGGAGGACAGAAGAGGTTCCCCCCACAAGTGCGGACGGTGAACATGATATACGCAACCCACATCCCCAAGAGGGAGCGGAAGCATGCGCTCAGGGACGTATATGCGTTGGAGCCAGTCGCCCCAAAGTTCAACCCATGGTCCTCCTGTCCGATCACCTTCGATCGCAGGGACCACCCCACTAGTATCCATCATGGAGGATTCGCCACACTGGTCCTAGACCCAATCATTGACGGATTTCACCTCACTCGAGTCCTTATGGATGGCGGCAGCAGCCTAAACCTGCTTTACCAAGACACAGTGCGCAAAATGGGCATAGACCCCTCAAAGATCAAACCCACAAAAACGACCTTCAAAGGCGTCATACCAGGTGTAGAGGCCCATTGCACAGGCTTAGTCACAGTGGTAGTGGTCTTCGGATCCCCGGATAACTTCCGAAGCGAGGAGTTAATCTTCGATAGAGTCCCGTTCCGCAGTGGCTATCATGCACTGCACGGGCGAACCGCAGTTGTGAGATTCATTGCGGTACCACATTATGCATACCTCAAGCTCAAGATGCCAGGACCTCGGGGGGTCATCACAGTTAATGGAAACACAGAGCGCTCTCTCCGCACGGAGGAGCACACTGCGGCCCTCGCAGCAGAAGCGCAAAGCAACCTCTTAAGGCAATCCACTAGTTCAGCGATTAAGGATCCGGACACCTTCAAGAGCGCCCGGGGTAATCGGCAACAGGACCGCCTGGCACGTTCCGAGCTCGCATAGCAATGCGGCCCCCACTCCGGTCCCAGCCAAACGGCGAAATCCGTGCCACGCGTACATAATTACGATTAGAAATACCATGGGCACAGAGGGGGAGGGGGCGCGACTACGACACGCCCCAAGACGCGGCTCAACCGCGCTAGGGGCTTCCTGCTTTGTTATTTTTCTCTTTCAGGACTTTAATCTCTGGAAACCCTGTCCGGCAGCATGATTGCCGGACACATGATGCAGCAACCAAGGAGGCAGAAAGCTACGTCGCACCACGGAACTCCCAAGTGGATTATGATAACGAGTGAAGTACTTGCTTTAATACCATTCCTCGGCTTACCCTTGGAGGGGACATGTCAAATAGTCCTAGTTTTTGCTTATTGCACTACTTGTATCATTCTGCTTTAATGCACCTTTTTAAACAAATGCATAGCACTAAGACTATTATTGCATTCTTCTTATATATATATATATGTTCATTCATGACATCTAGCACCTGTACACTCTGGTACAGTCAATACTCTAGGGGCTTCAGCATACCCCATAATACGGCATGAGAAGTCCGAACACTTTCGACAATGCGGCACCCCGAACTTATAGCATTATATGCATCAGCTCCGAATCATGTCTTGGGTCAATAGTTGGGTTTGCCCGGCTCCCATGTTTTGGTACCTTACGTTCCGCTATATCGGCTAAGGTAGCACTGGGAGAACTACTACGATTGTGCCCCGGTTCTGCTGGGCTAAGCACCTCAGTAGAGAAAGCTAAAACTGACTGTCATGATAAAGCGAGAGATTGGTCGCTGTTCGAGAGGTTTCGAGTCCCTAAAGACATATGCCGCTTAGAGCGAGGAGTCGGCTCTGTCCGTCTTAAGGCGTGTATAGCGCCCCGAATTCGGCCTTTTGAATACTAGGGGCTTCACCAAAATTTAAAATTATAGAATTCTATGGCTAAGTGAGAGTGATAAAGCATTATAGTCCGATTGCCTTGTTCGTTGTGCTGAGCACCTCCCTCGAAGGACCCAAAAATGGGAACAAGAGTGCTCGGGTTTATCCCGAACACCCTAGCACTCGTGTCATGGGGGCAGAAGCCGACGACTAGCCATCTCTCAGATTTGATAAACAGCCGAACAGAAGGTAATATTTTAAATTCAAACAAACGTTGCATAGAGCATATGAACAAGTTTTCATCATACAGGATGACACGAGCAAGTTTATTCAAGTATTACATCCTTCGCGCACTCGTCTGCTACAAGACGGGCACCCTTCAGGACACCCTCATAATACATCTCGGGGTGGCGATGCTCCTTGCCCTGCGGCGGCCCCTCCTTCACCAGCTTCACAGCGTCCATGTTGGCCCAGTGCACCTCCGCACGGGCGAAAGCCCGGCGTGCACCTTCGATTCAGACGGACCGCTTGATGACTTTCAGCCGTGGGCAGGCATCCACAAGCCGCCTCACCAAGCCGAAGTAGCTGCTGGGAAGGGCGTCGCAAGGCCACATCCGGACTATGAAGCCCTTCTTGGCATGTTCGGCCGCCTTGTGAGCTCGACCAGTTGCTTTAGCTAGTCGCTCATAGGCACCGGGTGTTCGGTCCCAGTATACTGAGACCAGAACAACTTCTCCGTCGAGCTTCCCTCCTCGGCCTGGTAAAATTGCACGGCATCCGACATGCTGTGGGCAAATCTGCGAATGCTCCTGGAGAGCTCCGGATTCGGGTAAGTAACAAGTAATTTACTCTCACATGCTTGCTTTGCATATTGAATGCCTTACCCGCTGCTATCTTCCTCATCGCCTCAATATCCTGGAGGGCCTTTTGGGCTTCAGCCTTTGCATTCTTTGCGCTCTCAGGGGCCGCGACAAGCTCGGACTCTCGTGTCTTCGATTCAAGCTCCAAAGCCTCGTGTTTCTTCACAAGAGCCTGGAGCTCTTGCTGCACCTCGCCCACCCGTGCCTCTTGCCTTTCCCGCTCGGTGCACTCCTTGGCCGCTTTATCTTCGGCCTCGGACATCGCTTGCTTTAGGGTCACCACTTCGGTCGTGGCTCCTGGCAAATTCATGATGATCCTATCATTTTGCAATCGCATCTTTATATATATATATATATATATATATATATATATATATAGTGTGGGTCTATTATGATAACACCCCTTAAGACCTTATTATGCACACCAAAACGCCTTATTCTGCACACCACCAAGATCGCACCGCCGCCCCTCCCCTCCCGGCCTTCTACCGTGGCAGCAGCCTAGGCGAGCCGCCGCCCCTCCCCTCCCAGCCTTCTACCGCGACAGCGGCCTGGGAGCGATGCCGCCCCTCCCCTCCCCGCTTTCTCCCGCGACGGCGGCCTGGGAGCGACGCCGCCCTTCCCCTCCCTGCATTCTTCCACGGCAGTGGCCGGCAGCGACGCCGCCCCTCCCCTCCCGGTCTTCTTCCGCGGCGGTGGCCAGGCAGCGACGCCGCCCGTCGCCTCTCGGCCTTCTTCCGCGGCAGGCACCGAGCAACACCAGCCTATCGGCCTTCTTCCACGGCAGCAGCTCGGTAATCGCTTTGTAATGATGAACTCTGATTATGTTAGTTTGCTTTCTGTTCAACTTAGCTTGCTGGTGATGAAATTGTCGTACAGAATATCTATGATAATTTGTTTTCTGTTGTCTGCTAATGTATCATTAGATTCGAGCAGTGTAGAAAATGAAAAAAGAGTTGCAGTGTGCAAACAGGACACATGCAGTGCAAGTTGTGTACGAATGCACTACAGAATCTGTCCAATGAAGTCTTAACATACCCAACAAAGCGGTGCACGAACCTGAATTTGAAAAAAGAATACATAAGAGCAAAACCAGAAAATGAAAAACGCAAACACGTAAATAATCAATGAAGTACAGAAATATATGAACGTGCAGTACAGAACCATAATCAACGCATTACGTGTATGATTTACTAAGCAGTGCACTCCCATACATCGGGAAAAAAGATTACATAATAGCAAAAAGACGGAAACAAAAAAATGGCAACTGTACATGCAGTACGTAGTGCGTACACATGCAGTACAGAACCCTGATCAATGCAATGCAAGCTCCAGACATTGAAAAAAACACCTAAGAAAGAAAAATAAAAAGAAAAAAATGACCACCCAGGTGGCACCGGCCCCAGCCAATCTCGTAATAGGTCTGCGCCCACAGAAGGCGAGTCGTTCTGAGTCACAGTGCATGGGGCCGGCCACACATGGGCCCACAGGTCAGAGAGCATACAGCTGCGAGCGCCGTGTTTAAGCGCCCAAATAAGTAACAAGAGGAATTCGACACAGATGCTTCGCCACCGCTTATAAACATGTCGGCCGCGCCTTCCGCGGGCGAGGTGGGACTAAACATTAGACCGCACACAGCGCACCGGGAACCAGCCGTGTGCTCACAGGCCGACCTGGGCCCAATTGCGTCTTCACTACCAGAACACAGGGCAAACAAAAAAAAAGAGAGGCCACTGAAAATAAAAAAAATGCTACATACCATACACAAACACAGGCCCAACCACGCGTTCGTAGTTCACCGTGATATGACGATGCAGTTCGCTATTTCAAGTAAGCAGTCCTGTTGCTTCTTAAATGCATTCGTGTTCACTGAATCACACCCAATCCACCACCTAACGCCAACCACACCATTTATTACTTCCATTGCTCGATTGTTTGCATAAAAACTTATCCATTCGTGCTACAGACTAACACAACTCCTCCCCCCGTTCCTCATTTTCCTCAAAACGTAGATCTAGGGTTCATCCCATCCACAACTCTTCTCTGGAATTCCACTGAACTCGCCATGGACTGTAAGTGCGGGTGCTTGGCAAGGATGGCTCCGGTAGCGGACACATGCGTCTACGCAGAAGGCCTACAGCTCACCAACACCGAGTGGCGCAGCATGCTCGGCTGCCTGATGATACCCAACAGGGGGTTTCGTGCGCCATTTCTTCATCGCCTCACAACCGTAGATCTATAGGAAAGTTGGGTATGTTTTTCCACTCACAATTTTTGGACATAATCTAGACTGCAAATACACATCTGAATATATAGTTCAATCAATTTGTTCAATAATATCAACAAAAATACAAAACAGAATTTGTATTCTTGTTCAAATCTGTTAGCTATTAAGACTAGATGCTTCCACCTATCTTTCTTCAGTACCACACCACGTATCGACATATGTACAAAAAAGGGTCGGTAGATAAGTTGCAGTTATCTTAACATGCTTGAGAAGTACACTGTTACTGACATTGCAGTGCACACATGTTGCAGTATAATATATATCCCAGTAAAACTAGGAGTTAATTGCGTATATAAGTTTGTTCATACATTGCAACTACTTTACAAAATACAATCATATGTATGTAACTATTTAAGTAAACATAAACAAATCATACTAAGTATAAAACAAAAACATTTGCTGTTTACTTACAAATTCTTTTTCCACCCATTACAATATGCAGAAACTGCCATCCACAATAAAATTTCATGCTCCGAGTTCAGGGAAGCTTACTTTGGAGACAGAACACAAGAATGGCTATGGAGACATGGAAGCTGACTACCACATCGACTCTGAAGACTGCATCAACATAACTACTGGTTGGAAAGATTTTGTCTCCCAGAATGGCTTTGAGGCCGGAGAAGTGGCCATGGTCTTTTTCTACAAAGAAGAAGACTCCATCAAGTTTACAATATTTGCACTCCACGCTGTCTAATATGAAGCAACCAATATTTCTAATGCTTTGCTTATGCTGTATGCATTTAAAATTTTGTCCAACAGACAATTTGAACAATGCCTATTTAAAGTATGCAACCTCAACTACGTCATTTTATCATCCTTTTTAGACAAAGTTGCTGTTGGCAGTAATGCAGTTCTCTCAAGCACATAGTGTGGTACTAATAATAACAAAAGGCAGCTATCTGAAACAGTAACAAGGAAATGCAAATGGTAGAAACTTTGCACTTAACATACGATGTTCAAAAACAATTATCATAGTATGCAGTTCAAGAAAAATCTTATAATAACTATTCAGCTAACAAAGTGTATCATGGACCATCCATTCTAATAGCAGAATAGAAAATTAACAACACTGCTAATGCAGTACAGAAATGCATATTATGCAGTCATCTAGAACACAGAATGTAGTTTAAGAAAAGGAGAAATCTCATAAACAGCCATAACCACTGTAATACAGCTGCAACGAAGTACGCTACCAAAGAAAATGCAGTGCACTACAACGTATGCCGCGACTACAACAAATAAAATTAAAGCACTGAAACTACAGACAATGTGATAGACTGATAGAGGTGTCAATTTCACTCACACTTCCATAACTCGCCTAAAAATTGTACAGCCACTAAACTATCAAAAAATACACCAGCAAAAATTTACATGGAAGACATGGCAACTTGACGAACAGCATCACCTTTCATTTTAAAACCGTGATTCAAAAAATGACAATTATACCTGCAATACAATGAATTCAAACCTACAACAACAGTAATTACAATATTCAAACACGTGTGGACGGGCAAAAATCAAAAAAATCAACAAGAACAGAGGAGCGGACGAAGCTCATCCGCCCGCACAACCAAAATAACAAGAAATTGAAAACTAACTCCTAAAAATTAACAAATTATAGAGTGAACGAACCGATTAAAATGAACGCAATCAAACAATTCCTACTAAATAAAAACATTCGAGCACAAAAAAAATCGCATCTGACGCGAACACGAACGAACTGAGAAAGCTCGTCTGCCAAATCCCTCGATTTGCAAGCACTCTAGTATATTTTCCTATAAATTAGAAAGAATAAAGCTAAAATGAGATGCAGACACAAACTGAATCATCCCGCGACACCCGATTCCACATAGAACACGCGGGCAGAACACCGGAAAATGAAGTAGTTCTCCCGTGAAGCATTGCAGTGCCCAACGTAAAGAAGATGCAGTGCATTTGTGTTCAGCGTGCAGTGCGGAAGTG
Organism: Triticum aestivum; assembly: GCF_018294505.1. Classification (NCBI taxonomy): domain Eukaryota; kingdom Viridiplantae; phylum Streptophyta; class Magnoliopsida; order Poales; family Poaceae; genus Triticum; species Triticum aestivum. The sequence goes on from NC_057812.1 coordinate 252,006,168, forward strand.
GTGTGCAGAATAGTTATTCTGCTAATATTGGCATAATAGACCGTGTGTGTATATATATATATATATATAGGGTCGCGCTATTCATCACCCTGGGTGAGGCATAGTTATTCTTCACCCCCTCTATTTTACCATCAATGCACCGTAAATTTATGTTCCATAAGTTTTGTCTTATTTCCGACGCAAAAAGGGACCGTAAGAAAATATATAATCGCTGTAAAAAATATTTTATGTTATGTAAAATTACAAACATAAAAACATAGTCTAAAATACACATAAACTATAAATTTTCTTGTCTTATGACCTATATTTTTATTTTCTTATGTCAAATTTTACGTAGTGAATCAATAGGAATGTAACTATTTGAATTCGAAATGTAATTTAATTATGAAATGATCGTAAGATTACCTCGGGTGAAGAATAACTTATTCTGCACCCTGGTTGATGAATAGTAACACTATATATATATAGACAAGGTATTACTTACCTTTGTTCTCCTTGAGCTGCCTCTTGGCAAGGCTGAGCTCTTTCTCGGACCCCTCGAGGTCCTGCTTCAGTGCGGCAACCTCCGCAGTCAGTGCGGCAGAGGTCAGCAGCGAAGCCTGCACACGCATACAGACATACTTATATTAGACTCCTGCATATATTATTTGATCCTCTATTCGGCTTTTCTTTGTGAACGCCAAATAGAGCATCAGGGGCTACTGTCTATGCGTTAATATTTTTCCTATATTTTAAATATTTACCTCAAAGCCTATTAGAAGGCTGGCACAGGCTTCAGTCAGTCCGCTCTTGGCGGACTGAACCTTCTTGATCATCGCACTCATAATAGTGCGGTGCCCTTCGTCGATGGAAGCGCCGCGAAGCGCTCCCAGCAGGTTGTCCGGTGCCTCTAGATGGACAGAGGTCACCGGCACGGGCGTCTTACCCCTTTTGGAAGGGGGCCGCCTGCCCGAGTCCAGAATCACTGGAGGTTCCCGCGTGGTGTCCGGTTGATTGCCGAACTCGGAGCCCTCGGGAGCCTTGCTCCCCTTGCTCCTGGAGTCCGGAAGGTCGCCTTGAGGCGCCTCCTGGACTGTCTCTCCCCGGCTCGGTGCCCCTTGAGACAATACCTTGGCATTGTACGTAGGGCAAGGGGAGGAGGCAGTTGGAAGTGGATCGCTATCCATATCCGACGAATCCAAGGAGTTGTCCGACGAGGATATGTCGATACGGGGTTGGGGCGGTCTGTATAATTATATTCGGTGTTAGGAGAAGCAGTGCGACAACGGTATGCTATGAGTTACTCTGGTATCCGAATACTTATGACTTCGCCAGGGGCTTGGCCCTGAGCAGCCACTCATCTTCGACTTCGGCGGCGGTGGTGGAGCAGTCCGGAAGGAGAGTCCTTCCTTTCTTGGACCCTTCGGCCTACCCGGATGGGGCGGCCTTCCTTTTCTTGTCTCCCCTGGTTGGAGGGGAGCATCTTCATCTTCCTCCTCATCTTCATGGGAGGAGTGCGTCGCGGAGTTATCGGACGATGAGTCCGATACCACCTGGCGCCGGGAACTCTTTTGGGTTCCCTTGGCCTTCTTCTTGGTCTTCTCCGACACCTTATAAGGAGCCGTAGTCAGCATCTCCATCAGGAGAGCATCCGCAGTGTCTTCGGGCAGAGGGGGCGGACAGTCGATCTGCTCCGATGCCTCCACCCAGTCCTGTGGTTAAGCTATGGGAAGTAAATATCCTACGAGATGTACAAAACTAACCGGGTTCGCAGGGCGCTTCACGCTTAGCCCGCGGTCCTCGGTGAGAGAGGGAGGGATCTCGGCGCCCTTGAACAGCACCCTCCAGACGTCTTTATGCGTCATGTCGAAGAGCTCACTCAGAGTTTGGTGTTGGGCCGGGTTGAATTCCCATAAGTTATAATCCCGTTGTTGACACGGGAGGATCTGGCGGAAGAGCATGACTTGGACTATGTTGACAAGCTTGAGCTTCTTGCTTCTCATATTCCGGATACATTTCTAGAGTCCGTCCAGCTCCACCGATGAACCCCAGGACAGGCCCTTCTCTTTCCAAGAAGTGAGCCGCGTAGGGAATCCGGATCGAAATTCGGGGGCCGCCACCTAGTTGGTGTCGCGCGGCTCAGTGATGTAGAACCACGCCGATTGCCACCCCTTTATGGTCTCCACGAAGGAGCCTTCGAGCCATATAACATTGGGCATCTTGCCCACCGTGGCTCCATCACATTCTGCTTGTTGGCCTCCCACCACCTTCGGCTTGATATTGAAGGTCTTCAGCCACATACCAAAGTGGGGCCGGATGCGGAGGAAAGCCTCGCACACGATGATGAACACCGAAATGTTGACGATGAAATTCGGGGCCAGATCATGGAAGTCCAGCCCGTAGTAGAACATAAGGCCGCGGACGAATGGATGGAGGGGAAACCCCAGTCCACGGAGGAAGTGATGGAGGAAAACCACCCTCTCGTGAGTTTCCGGGGTAGGGACGATCTGCCCCGTAGCTGGCAGCCGATGCGCGATATCTGCGGCTAAGTATCCGGCTCCGCGCAGCTTTTTGATGTGTCCCTCCATAACGGAGGAAGCCATCCACTTCCCTCCCGCTCCGGACATGTTTGGAGAAGGTTGAGGAGAAGGATGTGGACTTGGGCGTTGGAGCTCGAGTGCGCGAGAATGGATGAGCAAGGAGGAAGAAGGCGTGGGTAGAAAAAGGTAAAACCTTAGCCCTTTATAAGGGCGGACGAAACTATGCACTCCCACTAGCCTGGTAAAACTCGCTTATCCCCCAAACGCCGTAATTGATGGCACGGTTGGGTTACCCACGTCCATATTGATGAGAAACCCGTAATAAGGGGAACACTATCTCTGCTTTGAAAAGACGTGTCAAGAGACCGCCTCGCGTTATGTGCGGGGCTGGTTAAAGAAAAACGGTTCGAATAATTACCGGGTCGTGGCATGATGTCATGTTGCCAAAATGTGTCAGCAGATTAGATTTGTGGAAATATTATTCTCTCTACGGTGGTATGTGGAACTTATTTTGTAGGGTCGGAAACTATCCTTGTATTCAAATTCTTCTGTGGTGTATTCGGAGGAGGAACCCGCCTTGCAATGCCGAAGACAACACTGCGCGCCGGACTCATCGTCGTTGAAGCCTGGTTCAGGGGCTACTGAGGGAGTCCTGGATTAGGGGGTCTCCGGATAGCCGGACTGTTGGAACATGAAGATACAAGATTGAAGACTTCGTCTCGTGTCCGGATGGGACTCTAATTGGCTTGGAAGGCAAGCTAAGCAATACGGATGTGTATATCCCCTCCTTTGTAACCGACCTTGTGTAACCCTAGCCCCCTCCAGTGTCTATATAAACCGGAGGGTTTTAGTCCAGAGGACAACATACAATCATACCATAGGCTAGCTTCTAGGGTTTAGCCTCTCCGATCTCGTGGTAGATCAACTCTTGTACTACTCATATCATCAAGAATAAATCAAGCAGGACGTAGGGTTTTACCTCCATCAAGTGGGCCCGAACCTGGGTAAAACATCGTGTCCCCTGCCTCTTGTTACCATCCACCTTATACGCATAGTTCGGGACCCCCTACCCGAGATCCGCCGGTTTTGACACCGACAGTCGTGCTTGTGCCTCGTGTAGTCTTCTAGGTTTTCCTCAGGTGTTGCTACATCTCTTATTTTGACGAAACGTTCTGGGTTGAGCTTGTAGAATCTTCAACAACTTCACGCATGTTGAAATGATGGGGTGAAGGTGGCTCCTCGTAGCTGGCGTTGACTTGGTCTCCTCTTGTCTTCTTATTCATGGTGATCCTTTTTGCATTCTAAGGCATCGGCGGTTCCAGGTGGCAATCCTTCATGCAATGCCATTAACAAGGCACAGTAGAGGTCCAACATGTCAGTTACGTTGATGACAACTTCGACACCAAGAGCGGGGGATGAGGAGAACTGTTTTCCTGCTCACTATAGTGAGGCGGACCAAATGGCGAGGTTCTCATCCACCGATGGTTGCCGATACATCAACGGTAAGGACATGATTGCTCTATTAGCGATGTATATCATGACCTTGCATATCTCATGACCTGTTCATCGCAAGACAAGGTTGCATCATCTTGGGGCAGTGTCAAGGGTGTCACCATCTTCTGGGTCTTGATGTCCTCATTCCTCGAGGTATCTTCTGTTGGTATTGTCTTGTTGTGGTGTCGCCAATCTTGTGTTCAGAAGATGTGGGTGAATGTCTGGCAAGGCGTCTTCCTCTCGATTACCCACGAGGATTACTGGGAACCCAATGGTCAGGGGCTTAAAGGTACTAGCGACCATTTGCTAAAGTTTTGAAGGGGAAGAGATCAATAAGGAAAATATATCTTGGTATTTGAAAAACTCAGAAGGGAAGAGAAGTGTAGATAGTTTTTGAAAATTAGTAATAGTTTTGAAAATAGTTTTAACCTGACTAACGACCATGCTAAATAAGGCTTCCTACAGTTAGGATGGCTCTGATACCAGCTCTGTGAGGACCCCGACTCATAACTCATGATCACCGAATGCATGTCTACAGTGGTCCTAGAGATCAATGCTCACTGAACAAATAGAAGCTGAATAACAAGAGTCTTACATCCATACATACCGTATTACACAAGTAGGACCGTTATGGTCAAGTCTTGAGTATAACATCGCAGTGGAAATCTTCGTCGATAACTTGGACCCATGCCATTTGCCTTAACCCTATAGGCATTCTGACTGGGAAGCGTCCTAGCTCGCACAATCGTCACCAAAGAACTCTTCAATATACCTTGTCTTTCATGCCTGGCCAATAAAATAACCAGTGGCAAGCCAATGAGTACTTTGAATGTACTCGCAAGCAACCCAAGTTTTGGTTCAAAATACAACAATGCATGATATAGGTAATTTTTTGCAGAAAGCTAGTTTTGAGTGCAATGACATGTTCAAAAACTAGTAAGACGTGCATCAGGAGAATTCAATTAACCATGAGGACAGGTTACAGATATCAACATAAATAGTGTGGGCATCACCCCAACTCAATCATGTCAAGTCCTTTGACTTGACCCAAGTAGTTCTCCCCACTTATCCAAACACACACACTGGTTTGTAAACATGTGGACGTAGCCCAAGAGCGGTAACCCAACTGTCCCTTATCGTGGACACGGCTATTTGAATAGTTTTACACTCTGCAGAGGTTGCACACTATACCCACAAGATCCGGGGAACTTCCTTGTCATCCACGACCCGCGGTACCTCAAGTACCCGGGGTAAGCACTCGATCACTATCTTTCCCTAGACGACACTAACATAGAGTCCACTTGATTGGTAGTAACCCCCATGCCCAACATTTCACATCTTAAAATTGTGGAGCCTCGCTCCCATATTCATCACATACCACAAGCACGGGGTACCAACGGTGTGTCTGGTGCCCCGTGAAAATGGTCATGGCCGCCCTACCTGGCACAACCCCGTCTCGAGAGAGCGCAACAACAACTCTCCCGTCACTAGTAATGCGGGCACCAAGCTAGTATCGACTTAGGTAATCAATAATGCCCTTTCCCATATAAGGGTAGAGTGGTTGCGCATGTAAGATTGGAATAATGGTCGCAACTTAAACCAATCCGTTTTGAAAACAACACACACACTTGCCTCGGTACACCACTTCGTCATCAAGTGGTTACCCAACTCATTATCTCCTTCAGGCATAAGTGGCACCCGACAGGGTTTTCGAAAAGTCTTTTGAAAACAATCTTGCTCCCATCACCATGCATATTCCTGTCCCTTTTTGCGTAGCAACTACTTTAGCATCCTATCTACTCCCACCGGCATAACCCTCATAGGAAGGTAGGGTCATGCAAAATGCAGGTATCAACAAGGAAGTAACAGAGGTAACCCATCAAGGTGGTTACCACCTCATCATGATTCCGTTGCAACAATAATATGGTGCTATATGACATGCATAAAAAGGGTTTCTTAGACATGGTCAAAGGGCTGCTTGCCTGGTTCATCAGAGTCTTCAAATCTTCTGGTCCATCTCCGAGTATCTCGTCTAGTTCGTCAACTAACGTCGGAAAGAATCATAGTAAGCAACACAACATGGCAGAAAATAAAAGTTCTCTAAAAATATTGATTTGACTTTTCTAGGACATCTTTGGTTATATGAAAATTAACCAGAGTGGTTTCAATGGAATTTGGTCAGTGGATATTTCTAAACATTTTGATATGATGGAATCAAGGGGTTTATGGATTTGTAAGAAGTGTATAGAAACATATTTTTGAAAAATGAGCAAAGGCACCCATTTAACAAACCATGATTTTAGAAGCATCTAGGAGTTGGTTTCACTGGATTTGGAGTTCAAATGAATTTCCTATGAATTTGCAAAGTTGACTAATATGAAGAAATGGCTCATTATGTTGTGTGGCACACAAAGTATTAGGAAAAATGTTGAAAAACTAAGTTATGAACTTAGAAGTATCTAGGATCTTGAATCATGCCATTTGGATCACTTTTGAGCTCTCTGTGATTTTCTAAAGTTCATCAGAGAATCGGAAAACGGGGTTTTATTGGATTTGTGTGAAGAAAAGTTTCCTGGAAAAATGTGCAAACAACACCATGTGATAGATCTTGAATTTATGAACTTCTACAAATTTGAATCATCAAATTTGGGGATCTGTTGAATTATTTATGGACTTTTGAAGTTGATTGTAAAAAGAAAAAGGAAATAAGGCTTTAACCTTATCCTGCACACGGGGCGACAGATAGACCGTGGGTCGGCCCTGTGGCTCGGCCGCGCAGGCGCTCGGGCCACGTCAAAGGCGCACTTATCCTGGGCGTTTTCGCCGTAGGGAGGCGCGCCGAGGAGAAACCGGCTACACTTATGCACGGGCCCGGCTGCCCGGTGGCTTACAGGCGGGCCTCGCCTGTCGGGTTCATCCCCAACCTCCCGCTTGACAGAGCAGAGGCAGGGGCGGTGTCGAGGGCGGCTTGCCAGTGCTGCAGGGCATCTCCGACGATGCTCCGCCCACCGGGGTGCTCGGGGGACCCGGCCGCACCCAACTGTTGGTGGCACGGTCTCCCAGGGCCACCGGGTTGAGTAGGGCGTCGGCCGCGCCGGGCGAGGCCGACGGTGATGGCGGCATTGGTGCTACGAGGCAGCAGAGCAGAGGGAGAAGTGGTGAGGGGTTCCGTTGTGGTCAGGGGGTTCGCCTAGTGGAGAAAGGAGGGGAGGAGGAGGCCTCATTCACGGGAATTTGAGAGGAGGCCGGTGGCTTGGCTTCGGCCATGGAGGAGCTAGAAGGGCTTGGGGGGACGAATGGGCAGGCATGGGGAGCGTACAGGAGAGAAAGAGAGCCAAAGGAGTAGAGAGGGGGCTCGGGTGGCTTTAAATAGAAGGGGGCGAGGTGCACCATGGGGCCGTGCGCCGGTGAGGCCGTAGGCGTCACTGGAGGCCACGGGAGGGCTTGGCTTCGAGTCGGGGGTCTTCCTGGCCGTGGTCTACGACCAGGGAAAGAGAGAGGGAGAGAGGAGCGAGCGCGAGGCGGGCCAGGGATGCGGGCGGCGCTCGGGCACGCGCCGCAGGGGCGAGAGGAGGGCATGGGAGCAAGTGGGAGACCTGCTGGCGTGATGCGGATGCCAAGGCGCGTCGACTGGCGCGCTTGGGCGGCTCGAGGTGGACGGGAGCGCGAGGTCAACGGTCGGGAGCGCGAGGTCAATGGTCGGGAGCACGGTAGCGTGCTCCAGAGCACGTCTTTGGCCGGCACGAGCGGCTTTTTCCCGCGTCCTCGTGTGGCCACTTGCGTCTGGCGTCTGCAGGAGGAATAAACAAGAGGGATGGAGGCTTCGGATGCTCTGGAACTTGCCAAGAGTGAGAGAGAGAGATGAGAAAGGGAGGGGAAGGTGGCTGTCTAGAGAAGAAAAATGGGTCTCTCCCCCCTTAATCATTGCTCCTTGGGCAACAAAGCATGTAGTAGTTAGAGGAGGACCAGATGAGGCTGTGGGAAAAGTTGAGCTCAAGGAGATTAGTGGAAATGGCCAAAAATGGAATTTTGGTAAAGTGGCAGAAGGTGTTTGATGCTTGTTTGGTTAAGCAAACGATCTCCATTTGGCATGAGACTCCACAGGGTGAAATGACACATATTATTAGGTCCTTCAACCGATCTTGAGCTCATTTGGGCAAAGTTTCCAATGCAACTTTTGTAAACCCTAGAAATTAGTAGGAATGGACTTTACAAGATTTAGCCATGCAAATCTATTCTCCTTGATGCACCACTTAGTGTAGTGTCTTAATTTGAGGCTCTGAACATGTCCACAAATTTTGAGATCAAAGGGAGAAAGTTGCCAATGTAAAGTTGTTCAAATTTGGTTTTGGACAAAGAGGGTTTTGGGGCACTTTGATCAAGATAACATTCTCTCCAACTTGTGCCATTTGGTCTAGATGCATTACTACACCATTTGAGCATGTGCACCAAGTTTGATAGCATTTGGACATGTTTGACAGTGCAAAGTTGTTCAAACTTGAAAAAGGACAGAAGTGGTTTTGAGAGGGTTTCATGGGGTTATACTGTTCTCCATGACATGAGACTTGGCAAGATCATCAAACATGTCGTATGTGACATGCTAGACTTTTCTTGTAATTTTTGGGGATGATTTCCTTGGTAAATATTTCAAAAGCTTGAAATATCCAGAAAGGGTTTTTGAGGTATTTGACCAATACTTTGAACATGACCATGTGTTGAAACTCTTATATATGGAAAATATATGTCCACTAAGTTTCCCTGATTTTTCTCAAATATTTTTGAAGCTTTAAAATAATTTTAACCTATTAAAGACCATTTCTGGCCTTAAGAAAAAGCCTTTAAATAAAATAGGAAAATAACTTTTAAAATTATATTTTTGTGGTTTCTGGGTGTCCTATATCTAATAGGAGTCAAATATATTTTTGGAAATATTTTAATGCCCTTAATTAAGTACTTGCAGTGCAAATCTCAATTCAGGGGTTTTTGGAAACTATTTTTTGAAAATACTATTTGGCCAAATTATTTTGTTAGAAATTATTTTTATGTCCTACACACATGGAATGATCATTGGGAAATGTTTCGGATCAAGGAGAAGGAGTATAAGAGTTGGAGGATTTATTTGATTTTTAGAGCACTTGCGAACAACACACAAAAAGCAAATCAAGCAAAGTCCAGAACACTCAAAAGTTTTTTGTCAAACCACATTTTAGCATGATTTATTGACTTAAGTGTTGTGGCATGAAAATCAGGGTGTGACAGCTGTGTCGCCTTTGAGAGTTACACTGATATTAACAGTACCGCACCTTCAGTTGAAGAGAGCTGGTATCCCAAGGCTTTCTAGCTGTACCGGCAATACTGGCACATATATTCCAGCAAGTTACACTTTGCTGATTTTACTCTGATGCTTACGGTTTTCCCATTGTATCTACACTATGATCTGTGTAGCTGCTTTGTGTCGCACTAGCAGCAGTCCACTCTTGAAGCTAAACACTGCAATGACTTACAAAATTGGCACCAAGGCATTGAGTGCCATTCTGGATGCAATGAAACTCATACGCTCACCACCTGTTGATTCTTGTTCAAAATATGATCCTAATGACTATCCTAACCTCGAGGAGTCAAGGCAGATGGCATGTCCTGTTCACCCATCAATGTGTCTGTTCTAATTTGGCAAGGTTTTATTGATTGCACGTATCTTGCATATGTTGTCTTGCATTTCTTCTACTTTGTTGCATCACCATTTGCTTAGTTTACTCATCATATATGTCGGGATGCCATGCCCATCCATTATCAATACATATTCCATCTGTCATCATACCATGTTTTCCCACTCAAATGTTGTTCTTGTGCATCAGACATCAAAAAGGAAGAGGGTGATTGCCGAACCTGAAGGAGCACCAGCAAAGTCCTTGGAAAACGTGGTTGTGCTGGAGAAATCAGACAGCACCCCACTTATATTGGCTGTACAACCAGTGACACAAAATGTAGGACCGACTCCAGCAGACTATACCCATACTTCACTGGCCACATGATGTAGGGTAGAGACCCTAATCGCCCGATCTTTCACGAAAGGAGCGGATCCCGGGGAAAACACGAAGAACACGAGGATGAATGGATGGGAAACACAAGAGGAAATCACTAAACTGGCACGAATAAGTCACACATGGGCTAGATCCTTGAGTACATAGGACGATACACGAATCCACGGACAACTAGGGACGATACACGGTAACCGGTTCTTCTCCGTGAGGAGGTCTTGAATCCACAAGGGGGATCTTCCCGTAAAGGGGTCTTGAATCCAAGGTGGATCTTCCCGTAAATGGGTCTTGAATCCAAGGTAGATCTTCTCCGAAGAGGGGCCGCGGTCTCTCTCGTGGAGTAGATCCGATATGGATGAGCAATGCTCTATCTCTCAAATGAGCTAAACAATTGCTAACCCTAGAAAGGAGGTGGGGGAGGTCTATTTATAGTCTAAGTGCAAATGGGGGCGAAGTGAAAGGGTACATGGGCCTCGGGCCCAAACACTGTGCGCAGACAGGTACTGGACGTCCGCTAGGGACCGGTCGTCCGGTGTCTCAGGAGCTGCCGGACGTCCGGTGTCCTCCGATCGTCCGCTGGTTCTGTTCTGTGATGGGGGTGCCAGACGTCCGGAGGCGTCGGTCTTCCGCCGACTTTGGTTCGGGTGCAGGTGCGCCGGTCGTCCGGTTCGGACCGGACGTCCGCTCGTTTGCTTCGGGTGTCGGGGCACCGGTCGTCCGGTCTGGACCGGACGTCCGCTCGCTGGGGCTCGGCTGATGCTTCAGGCGCCGGACGTCCGGTCCCGGCCGGTCGTCCGGTGGCTGGGACTTTTCCTTCAGCCCTCCTTCTTCTCCGTCTTCTCGTCCATCTTCTTCTTCTTCTTGTCCTTGCTCCTTAGCTTCTCCATGGTACCTGAGTATGCACAAAGTGTCCATATGAGGTAGTAGCCATGCTTCATGTGCATCGAAGTGGAATTGTGAGAGGAGAGATGTCACCTCAGTTTCAAGAGCTCTTGCACGTGATCGAGTCATGGGTCCACTAGGCACTTGATGAGACGATGGTAGGTCCATGGGGATGACCTTGGGATGCTCTGCATCATCTCCCCTCCCTCGGGGAAGATCCGACCTCGGATTGAAATCCTCATCACCATGGTATGGGGAGAGAACTTTGACATTGAAGGTGTCGCTCACGAAGTACTTGTCACGTGGGATGTCGATCTTGTATGAGTTGTTGTTGTAGCGGGCAAGCACCTTGAATGGTCCATCGGCTCGTGGTAGTAGCTTGGACTTGCGTTCATTGGGGAAACGTTCCTTGCGAAGGTGTAGCCACACAAGATCTCCCATGCTGAATATCATGTGATTCTTGTTGACGTTGAGCTTGGTCGCGAGTCGTTGTACTTGGAGCTCAATGGTGTGCCTTGTATCTTCATGCATCTTCTTGAGGTGGTTGGCTCGGTCACTCGTGTCCATGTTTGTGCGCTCGTGGAGTAGTAGAGGTAGGATGTCTAATGGGGACAATGGGTTGAAACCGTAGACAACCTCAAAGGGGGACTTGCCGGTAATCGAATGTCTTGCGTGGTTTTAGGCGTACTTGGCGATGGGTAAGCACTCCTCCCACTCCTTGATGTTCTTCTTAATTAAGACTCATAGTAGAGTGGAGAGTGTACGGTTTGTCACCTCTGTTTTGCCGTCGGTTTGAGGGTGGTACGCCCTGGAGAAGAGTAATTTGAGTCCGAGCTTGGCGCATGAGGTCTTCCAAAAGTAACGCAAGAACTTGACGCGGTAGGGAGTGTTGTTCGGAAGCGGTGCTCTGGGGATGAGGTTGATGCGGGGCCCAATGCCTCGTAGTGGAGGTAGTCCCGGAGGGAGCTCATCGGGGAAAACATCTTGAAATTCCTGCAAAAGAGAAGACAATACTAGAGGAAGAGTGTGAGAAGTGTTAGTTTGTTGTGCATTGTCCTTGCACATGAGGACGTAGTGTAGGACACTAGATGGGTTCTCACACACTTCTCTCATCTCACGTTTGGTGGCAAATAGAACTAGGTTCTTGTTTTCGCTCATCGTGGAGGCACTCGATTTTGGCTTGTGGCGCTCACTCTCTTTTTGGTGGCTCGCTCTCTCACTATGATCTCCACGATGGGTGGCGTGCTTGTCGGCGATCACTTGACTTGGCGACATTGGACGGAGGACGTACTCCTTGCCCTTCATCTTGAAGATGTAGTGGTTCGTTAGGCCGTTGTGTACGACTCCTCTATCGAATTGCCATGGCCGTCCAAGGAGAAGATGACAAACGGTCATTGGAACGACGTCGCACTCCAAGGTGTCTTCGTAGGCGCCGATCTTGAAGGAGACTTGTACTCGGTGCTCGACTTGGATAGTGCCGGAGTCACTAAGCCATTGCACTTTGTATGGATGTGGATGCTTCGTCTTGGGCAAATGGAGCTTGGAGGAAAGTTCTTCACTTGCGAGATTATGACAACTTCCTCCATCGATGATGACCTTGATGGATCGTCCATTGATGCCGGCCTTGGTGTGGAATATGTTGCATCTTTGGTCTTCTTCTTGGTGATGTTGGAGGGTCAAGACTTTGGAGACAACAAGTGCGGGAGTTGAGTCTTCATCACAAAACACTTGTTCTTCTTTATTGTTCACTTGGCGGTGCATGGCGACTTACTCGAGGGCTTCCATTTCGCCTTCGCTCATGGAGTCATAAGTGCCATCGTCGTTGAAGACCATGGTTCGCTTGTTGGTGCACTCGTAGGACTTGTGGCCTCGGCCTCCGCAAGTGAAACACTTGAAGGAACTTGTCTTGACGGTTTCATCGGTTGGGGTAGATGATGATGAAGCTCTCGGATTGAAGTTGCTCGTAGGAGGATGGCTTGTAGTTGACGAAGCTTTCTTGGAACTTGACTTGTCGCCGGTACTTGGTGATTCTCTAGTTGAGGTAGGAGTTGCCGAAGTCGCGGGAGCTTGATAAGAGGAGCCGTAGGTCTTGGACAAGAACTTGGCATACTTGAAATCATCTTGCACTTGGCGTTCCGCTTTGGTGGCTTGGTGCACTAGCTCGATGAGGTTTGAGTATGGTTGGAAGTCGGCGATCTTCTTGATGGGATGGTTGAGGCCATTCAAGAAGCGTGCCATTGTTTGTTCATCGTCTTCCGTGACATTGGCTCTTATCATTGCAATCTCCATCTCCTTGTAGTATTCTTCAACGCTCTTGGTTCCTTGCTTGAGTTGTTGGAGTTTCTTGAAGAGGTCGCGGTTGTAGTAGGTAGGCACGAAGCGTGCTCTCATGACATCCTTCATTTGTGCCCAAGTAATGATGGGTGGTTCACCTCTTGCCTCGTGGCGCTCTATGATTTGTTCCCACCAAATGAGGACATAGTCTTGGAACTCAAGGGATGCCATCGCGATGTTCTTCTCTTCTTCATAATTGTGCAAACGGAAGATCTTGTCAACTTTCAATGCCCATGAAAGGTATTCTTCGGGATCGTTGCTTCCATTGAACTTGGGCATGGTGAACTTGAGCTTGCCATAGCATTGCTCTTCATTGTGTTGGGGTCGGGGATGATGACGCCCATGTTGTAGATGATTGTCCAACTCGTGGTGCTCTTGATGCGGAGGGTTGTCAACCTCGTGTTGCTCTTGTCGTGGAGGATTCCCATTGTTTTCATGCTCTTGATGAACTTGATGGTCTTGGCGAGCTTGTGGAGGAATGCGTCGAGCTTGAGGGGGAACTAGATGATGCAGGCGATCTTGAAATCGTCGTTCATGAAGTTCTTCGCGAAGTGCTTCCTCTTGTTCACGTGATTGTCGGCCTCGGTCGGCAACAGCTCGACTCGCATCACGTAGAGCTTGTTGCGCCTCAAGTGCTTGAGCATCACAGAGTTGTTGTTCTTGACGTTGAGCCTCGGCATTTTGTGCATTTTGGTGTAGACGCGCGCGTTCTTCCTCCTCATGTTGGCGTTGTTGTTGTCGTTCTTGAGCTAGCGCAAAGGCTTCTTCGACTTGACATCGTCGGCGCTCTTGAGAGGCGGTGTCCCAAAGTGGATTGAGGCTTGCTTGACGGTCGGTGCACGCGGCTCGATGAAGAGTGCTCGATGTCGGTGTACTTGAGCCGGAGAGGGTGATGTCGGAGTGGCGACTTGAACGGCTCCTTCTTGAAGTGGAAGAAGAGCGGTTGAGCAACAAAGCGCGAATCTCGTCCATCCTTGCGTCATTCTCTTGCTTGTGATCATCGAGCTTGTGGTCGAAGTAGTCCCGTGTACGTTGCTCGGAATGTCGCAAGTAGGCGGCCAGGTTGTCAATGCGTTCACTCGTAGCTTGTTGCTCTTGATGCAAAGCACGTTGTGCACCAAAGAGGTGACTCTTGGTGACGAAGGAGTTCAGGTCGTCGTCTTGCTCCATGAAGAGTGGGTCGGTAGAAGTATTTGGCCTATCCATCATTCCAAGACAAATGTGAGTGGTAGAAAGAGAAGAACGGATACCAAATGTACCTTGACCGAAGTTGAAAGTGAATCGATGATCACTCCAATGTAGGACAAGGAAATAGACCAATTGGTATGAATTCTCATTGGTTTCTCACACCTACACAAGTAAAAGCTTATGGTGGATCTTGGTTAGGATGGTGGCACAATTTTTAATGTGAATGTAAGCAAGATTCAATAAAGTTGGAGAAGATTCGCGAGATGCAATGTAACAAGTAGACCAAGCATATACGGTACACGGAAACACACACGCAAAAAAGATAAGTGGGGTTGTGCAACCAAGGATGAGCCAAAATGTGGTATCCACAAAAATGCTCTTGTTGCACAACAGTAGAGAGACGCTAGCACGATTGCACGATAGGCGGATACAAGAACTTGTGCACAACCTACTTAGCAAAAATGCAACGACTTCTATCCCAAATATGTTTTATGCAAGGTGTTGCTATGATATGATCCAAGATGATCGAGTATGACAATCTTAATGTTGTATGATGCTATGGTTCTTGCTTAAAAGCTCTTTTCTTATCTTTCCTCTTTGCTTAAAAGCTTGGTTGGCTCTTTGATGTTTGAGCTCTTTTTTCTTGCAATGCTTGACGAACCAAGATAGCAAGTGAGTAAGCGACGACAACTTTGTGACACAAGAGATGATACCAATATAGGCAACAATGATCTATGTATGTATGCTATGGGAAGTATGATCACTAATGTGCACAAGGCTTGTTGCCGGCAATACTCAATGGCTAGTCTCGATGGGTAAGCAATGCAAAGGAGTAAGGCGATGATGGCTATCAATGTAATGGCAAGAGTGATATGTCCAATACCAAGATGAGGTTACTGGTCTTGCTTCCGGTATGGTGTCAAAATGGAGGCATGAATACCAATTCGTAGTCGAGGTGGTCGTTGTTGATGACGCGTCCGTGGCGAAAATGAGCGGCGGCGATGTCGATGTCGAACCGTACCTAGATAGCCGAAACACAGAAGGATACGGTACCGCAACTCAAATTCTCAAAACCAAAAGCGACCAAAATCGTCGGAGTAGGTAGAGGTTAAGTGGTGGTGTGGGTTGGGATCTTGGAAATGTTTGCGGAAAGTCGGTGGTGGTGTAGCGGATGATGTGGTGGAAGCCGAAACAAAATTTGAGCAAAATCAGTTGCAGAGTAGCGGTCGTCCGGAAATGGACGGATGTCCGGTCGCCGGTCGTCCGGTAAGGTCGGACCTCCGGTGCTACCTGGGTCGCCGGACGTGCGGTGAAGTTACGGTCGTCCGGTGGTCGGGGTCAACGCGAAATTTCAGATCCGGGAGGCGGTTTTGGGTGGAATATGGGGAATTTGGGAGGGATTTCGAGGTTGAGATGGTGGGGGAAGGCGAGATCCACTTGCAACACAACAAATTCATGGATCAAAACCAACAAAACATCATCAAAACTCACAAAACACAAGAAAAATTTTTGGGGCTATTTTTGTGGGGATTTTCGGATTAGGACGAAAAACAACAAAATCAAGCTGTAAAACGAAGAGGGGGGCTCGGAAATCGTGATCAACCTTGCTCATGATACCAAGATGATGTAGGGTAGAGACCCTAATTGCCCGATCTTTCACGAAAGGAGCGGATCCCGGGGAAAACACGAAGAACATGAGGATGAACGGACGGGAAACACAAGAGGAAATCACTAAACCGACACGAATAAGTCACACATGGGCTAGATCCTCGAGTACATAGAATGATACACGAATCCACGGACAACTAGGGACGATACATGGTAACCGGTTCTTCTCCGTCAGGAGGTCTTGAATCCACAAGGGGGATCTTCCCGTAAAGGGGTCTTGAATCCAAGGTGGATCTTCCCGTAAAGGGGTCTTGAATCCAAGGTAGATCTTCTCCGAAGAGGGGCCGCGATCTCTCTCGTGGAGTAGATCCGATATGTATGAGCAATGCTCTATCTCTCAAATGAGCTAAACCAATGCTAACCCTAGAAAGGAGGTGGGGGAGGTCTATTTATAGTCTAAGTGCAAATGGGGGCGAAGTGAAAGGGTACATGGGCCTCGGGCCCGAACACTGTGCGCAGACAGGTACCGGACGTCCGCTGGGGACCGGTCGTCCGGTGTCTCAGGAGTTGCCGGACATCCGGTGTCCTCCGGTCGTCCGCTGGTTCTGTTCTGTCATGGGGGTGCCGGACGTCCAGAGGCATCGGTCTTCCGCTGACTTTGGTTCGGGTGCAGGTGTGCCGGTCATCCGGTCTGGACCGGACGTGCGCTCGTTTGCTTCGGGTGTCGGGGCATCGGTCGTTCGGTCTGGACCGGACGTCCGCTGGCTGGGGCTCGGCTGATGCTTCAGGCGCCGGACGTCCGGTCCCGGCCGGTCGTCCGGTGGCTGGGACTTTTCCTTCAACCCTCCTTCTTCTCTGTCTTCTCGTCCATCTTCCTCTTCTTCTTGTCCTTGCTCCTTAGCTTCTCCATGGTACCTGAGTATGCACAAAGTGTCCATATGAGGTAGTAGCCATGCTTCATGTGCATCGTAGTGGAATTGTGAGAGGAGAGATGTCACCTCGGTTGCAAGAGCTCTTGCACGTGATCGAGTCATGGGTCCACTAGGCACTTGATGAGACGATGGTAGGTCCATGGGGATGACCTTGGGATGCTCCGCATCACCACACCACTAGCCGCACCACATAGCACCTGCACTCCAGCAAAAGGTATGCCGATTTCAGTTGCCATAGCATCAGCCGTACCACAGAAAAATCCCACTCCAGCAAAAAGTATAGCAAGTCCACCGGCCAAAGACCTATCCCAACTACAGAGATGACCAATTCCTGCAGATTGGAACCCCATTCCAGTTATTCCCAGTTTAAAAGACAATGCTTTCAATGTTGTTAGGGACTACATGCATATATTCCCATCATGGGAAGATTATAGTGAAGACAAACACCATTTTCACACCTTCCTGTCCCACTTACGTGTAAGTGCTATTATTCATGGTGATTATTTTCCTGTTTTCTGCTGATTGAACACATCAATGATTTACATTACATTGTTGTAAGTAGGCGAGGGTCAATCTGGATACTCATGATGAGCAAATCTTGCTTGCGCTTTTCAAGGAAGCATTGCAGCAGTATCGGTGTTACCTGAGGAAATCACACTTTGATGGCAAGTCTGTAAACGAATTTCTGGTTAAGTCTCCTGTGCTAAATTTAGAAGACATTGAATGGAAAAACCTTGTTATGCACTGGTCTCGTTCCGAGGATGAGGTACTATCTATGATATCGCATGACAATTTGAACTTCTACTTTTCCGCATGTGCCTTATGGATCTTTTTTGTAGGAAATCTGCTTGAAGAAGAATTCCGGTTTGACAAGAACGACAGGATATCGCAAATATGCTGCCCCCTACTTTGGTCTTGTTAGTACCTGTTGTCCTGTATCACTGTACTTGCATACATACCTGGTTCATTATGTGACAGCAGTATGCATGATAGCTTGCTTATCAATTGTTCACTCCAAATTATCTGATCTATATGAATGGATACATTAGTGTAGAATATATACAATGCCAATGAATTTTTTTAGCTCTGCATTGTTCTTGTAAGTACTTGCTGTTCTTTATTAGTGTACTTATATTGACAGGTAGTTGTTCATGTACCATCACTCTGCAATTTATTTTCCTTTGCCCTCCATTTTCTACACATAAGATCTATATTTACTCTTACCATAAGGTTGGATAACACTGATGGTACTGAAGAAGTTTAGCTCTGCATTGCTCTTGGCTGTACCTTTTGCCCGTATCGCTGTGCTTACATTTATAGCTACATGGTTATGTAGCATCACTCTTCATCTTATCTTAAATATTCTCCATTTTTTCTAATATTGTCACATCTATATTACTCTTAACAAAATGTAGAATAAAGGCAATGCTTATGAAGAAGATTTTGTGGTAAACATCTTGAATTCCCCCCCCCCCATCAGCATGGACAACGGCTTTATAGAGCCTGCCTTCACCAATATTGTAAGTTTGTCCTTCTCAAGCCTTCAAACTTTGTTGTGTATACTTGGTTAGGCATGACTGCAACAACTGTTTATTTTTGGTGTTTGCATCAAATTGCATGTTTAAAGCTTATTATGTACTCCAGTTCATAAACAAAAGTTTGTCCTTCTCAATTTAAGTTTTCAGTTGTACAACCAAGTTCCTTCTTCATACCATGTAAATTAAACTATACAGAGCAAGTGATCTTATTTTGCCAATCTCAAATGGGATAAATTGACAGCACACTAACCATTGATACTTATGAGTTCTTGATCTGTAATCCAGTGGTGTCGTAAAGCTGCCAACTCCTTCACAATGTCATTTCCTGCCATGTCTTGACCTGAACAATACCATATTGTGTTAATGCTATTTTAAACTATGTCACTTTATTCGTCAGTAAGAAATGTGATGAATTGTCAGCACTGATACTTATATGTGCAAAACATGTCATCTGTCTGCTTGTTTATCTTTCAAAGTGAGGAGGATATAAGTGTCAAACAAGTGCAGTCTCACCAGCTTGCTCAGCTGCTTGCGTTGCAGCTCCCGAGCAGGGCTAACCTTTCTTGAACTCTATTGAAGTGCTGTCGGTTTTGTATATTATTTTGTCAGCGTGTTTAGTTGCACTGGTGGCGATCTTTGATGCCCAGTGTATGTAATCTGCTGTCTGCTTGTGCTTTATTATCATAGTGGCAAACTTTGAAGCCCAGTGGATGTAATATGACATAATTTCTTTATTGTATAGTCTAGGTTTTTTTTCATATCCTCTCTTTGCAGTAAACCGGCCAAACGGCCGTCATGCAAATCACCTGTATGATCCGCATCATGGGTCCCGTCATCTTGGTCCGTTAACAGGCCTAAATGTAAACTGGCCCACAAGTAGATTCGGGCCTTTAATAGGTTGAGTAAACCGCCGGCCCTATATTCCCAAGAAAACTCAATGGGCCTTTAGGAGGCTGAAAAGTAGGTTGGGCCTGAAACGTGCCGAACAGCTCACGGGCCGGCAGCAGGCCGAAATAGACCCCGCCCCATGAAAGTGCCAATCAAATCATGGGCTTATAACAAGCCGAAATTGTCCCGGTCCTTGTTTGGCCCAATCAGATTATCGGCTGCTAGCAGGCCGGATGCAAACCGGGCCGTAGTTAGGCCCAACTATATGACGGGCTTTTAACAGGCCGAAATTAATACAGGACCGAAATGTTAAACGGGCCCTTAATAGGCCGAAACTAATATCAGGCCGAATTACTAAATGGGCCTTTAGCAAGTGGGCCCAAAAGCATAGCGTCCAGTTGACGAGCCGAATCTGATATGGGCCATAATTTAGCCCAAAGCCTCTTAAAGGGCCGGGCCTGATCTGGGCCTTAATTTGGCCCAGAATGTGGTAGGCTTTTAACGGGCCGGATCTCATATGGGCCATTATTAGGCCCGGAACGTGGTAGCTAGTTAATGGGCCGGCCTACTAGGGTCCTCAAAATCTTGTGGGCCTACAGCTGGGCCGGTCCATTAATGTCGTTGAAATCTTGTGGGCCGACCCATTATGGCCTGCAAAAATCTTGTGGGCCTTTAACTGGGCCGGCCCATTATGGCCCGCAAAATTTTGTGGGCCTTTAGCTAGGCTGGCCCATTATGGTCCGCAAAATCTTGTGGGCCTTTAGTTGGGCCAGCCCATTTAAACTTTGTGGGCCACTATTGGGCCGGTCCACGTGTTAACATACCATAGGCGCATCTCACGAGTGACACCTATGCCAACGCGGAGCTGACACGTGTTTCCTCCGGCCAATGGTGATTTTACAAGTGGAAAATCCCCATTGATCCGGGCTGTTAATGGGTTATCAGATCCAAAACCGGACCCGATAGCTTAACGATGTTCCGTTATGGTGGATGCCACGTGTTGGTCACCCTTGACAAAAGCACTTCTGTGATGTGCGATTTATCGTCATGGAAGTGGACACTTCCATGATGATAATTTTGGTAATGTCATGCAACACTTCTACGACATCACATGTATGACTATCTTGATTCTGTCATAAATTTGTCATGGATCATCACGGAAGTGTATTTTTTGTAGTGTCATGATGGCACTGTTTTGTGTCTTCCTACCTTTGTCGCATGCAAGGGTGTTGTAGCGCACATCTCCAACAACGCAAGATTCATAATGTCTTACCCGAGTATCAGGACCCATTGCTAGTGCGTAAAGGGCATCATCAACTGCCTGCCCATCCTCCCGCATCTTCTTAACCTATGGTTAGAAAATACACAAGCTGATCATCTTATGTACACAATATATGAAAAACACTAATAGTGCAATTCAAAAGCTTACATGGATCTTGAACCATTTCGCAAATCCTGCCATAACCAGTTTGTCAATCTTTCTTGGATTTTGCGGCAGTAACTCCTTTTTGTAGATGCTGCACAACATAGTGATCACGTCAAACATCTAAATATATAAGAACGTGTTGCAAGTTTAGTAGATTACAATGAATAAGCTGCAGTACTTAGCACTTACTTGATATAAGGTAGTATCTCAGGACAGTTATTCAACACATACCAAACCATTTTGTCCAAATCTTTAGGTTTGTCGTCTTGTCGACTCTTCCGTGTAACTCAAACAGAACAATCGAAAACATTGAGCCTGGGATTGTCTTCACCCACCTCTTTGCTAAGCTGATTAGTTGTTTCAATGTACTCCCTTCGTTTCTTTTTACTCCGCATATAGGATATGGTCAAAGTCAAACTACACAAAGTTTGACCAAATTTATATAAAAAATATGAACATCTACAATACTAAAACTATACAGTATGAAAATACGTTTCATGGTGCATCTGATAATATTGATTTCATATTGTGAATGTTTATATTTTTAATATAAAGTTAGTCAAACTCTACAAAGCTTGACTTTGACCAAATCTTATATGCGGACTAAAAAGAAATGGAGGGAGTATTTTGAGCAGAATGGCAACGCTTCTGTAGCAATGTAGGCCTCTGCAATGGAACCCTCGGGTCTAGCTCTGTTCCTAACATAGCCCTTGAAAGTGCCTAGCCGCCTTCCAATAGGGTACATCCAACCATACTGTAGTGGATCTCTAAGTAGTGCCTCATCAGGTAGATGAACAACCAAATGCACTATCACATCAAAGAAAGCTATAGGATATGTCTTCCTGAGGTCGCATAGGATAGTTGGTATCTTGTCTCTAAGATGCTCCAAAGCATCTATCCTAATATTTCTACTGCAGAGTTCCCTGAAGAACTGTCCCAACTCTGCAACTGCTCTGTATAAGTCAGGGCGGCCCAATCCTCTAAGGACAACAGGTAAAACCCTTTGAAGTAGGACGTAGCAGTCATGAGTTTTCAACCCTTGTACCTTGTTTCCATCTGCACTGACTCTCCTTTCAGGGTTGGAAGCAAATCCATGTGGGAATCTCACACGTGACAGGACCTCGCAGAATTCATTTCTTTTTACCTTGTCCAAGACGTACACAGCTGGTGTCATATCCCATGGTTTACCTTCATCTTGCACCTGCAAATCCTGTCTGATACCCAGGTGTGTCAAATCAATCCTAGATTTTAAGGCATCTTTCGTCTTGCCTTTAATATTAAGAAGTGTGCCGATAATACTATCACATATATTTTCTCGATGTGCATCACAACAAGATTATGCCGCAAATCCAAATCTTTCCAATACTCCAAGTCCCACAAAGTGGACCTACGGGTAAACAATAATATCTCTTCTGCCCTGCCACGCTTGCTTTTCCCGCTACCATTATCAGGATGGTCTCCTAGTGTAATATGCCTGACCTTCTCTAATTCCACTTGCAACTCATCGGCGGTGAGCCTCTTTGGGGCATCATGGTTTTCATCCTTTGCATTGAACACATATCTTCGATATTTTGTAGGACGTGGCTTGTCCTTGGCAAGGAAACGATGGTGTCCAATGTAATAGATCTTGCTAAGTATTACATATGACAGCGGATTCCTATCATAGCGAACACATGCATTGTAACCATGTGTCGTTCACCCTAACATAGTGCCCATAGCCGGATAATCATGGATGCACCAAATTATAACAGCACACAGAAAGAAATCAGCTGGTGGTCTGCTATATAGGTCTTGAGTGAGAACACCCCTCCATAGTTGTTGAAGTTCCTCCACAAGAGGCTCCATGAATAAATCAAAATCCGTTCCAGTACTTTTTGGACCTGGTATGAGCAAGGCCATCATGTAGTTTGATTCTTTGGTGTAGACATTTGGAGGCACGTTGTAACGGATAACAAGCACTGGCCACATGCTATATGTCGTACTCTGGTGGCCAAATGGTTTAAATCCATCTGAAGCTAAGCCAAGTCTAATGTTTCTCAGGTCAGCAACAAACCTTTTGTGTTTCTGATTGAAGCTTTTCCAATTACTACCATGAGATGGATGGCACATTACATTCTGATCCCTGTATTCCTAGTTCCTAGAATGCCACAGTACATCCTCTCTTGTTTCAGCATCATGAAACAACCTCTGCAATCTTGGTATAACTGGAAAATGTCTCAGAGTATTATGAGGAATCCTCTTCACAGCATTCCCATCTTTCCATCTTGATGATTTGCATTTTGAGCATTCACTTAAGTTGGCATAGTCCTTCCAAAATACAACACAATTATTCTTACAAACATGGATCATATCATATCCAATTCCAACTGCATGAAGGAAATTGTTCATTTTATTGTAGTTGTGTGGCAGCTCAGACGCATCTGGGAAAGATTTGTGGAAAGCAGCCAACATCACATCAAATGATTTGTTGGTCATCCGTTCAGATGTCTTCACCTGAAGAAAGGTGACCGTAGCTGAGAATACTGACAGCTTATTTCCTGGGGTGACAACCACGTTGCATTGTTCCAACATGCGGGTCCACCGTTTTTCTTCTGCAGGTGAAAGTTCATGAAATGCACGAGAATTTCATAGCATTGTTTCAGTGTTGGTCAAACTCACTGGCTCCGCCACCACCTCCTCCTCCTCCTCTTCCACCTGAGCATCAGGCAGATCAAGATGGTGATCTGATGCTTCCACATAGTCAGTAACATTGACGTACACAACTTCACCATGATGAACCCACCTAGTATATGTGACCGACACCCCATACAAGTGTAGATGATTTTGCACAGCTGACTGGGGTCTTGTAACTGAATTCATACAACTGTTACACGGGTAGAGCACATCTGATTTTGGACCACTGTACTCAACTCTGATAAAGTTCATGAAGTTTTCAACCCCTTGACATATGTAGCGGAGAATCTTCGAGCAGAAGTTATCCAAGTCATGTCCATCTGTTAGACATACAAATTAGTTCTTCTACTAGATATTACAGGAAAAACATATATGTTTTTTTACAAAGTCCAGAAAAAATACCTAGGTCGGGGTCTAAAGCTATGGCAAGATATTTGGACAAGAAGATCTAAGTAACGAAATATATGTAAAGCTAATTCGGCAAACATATTTGAGTGCTAAATTATGGCAGGCTATTTCAGCAGTCAATGAGGTTGAGCACACATCCATCGAACTATCGAAGGCCATCTCAGCAACAAAGACCGAGTATAAAACGGTGTAGAGCTATTTCACCTAACAGATTGGCTACTAGACCATTGCAATCTACGTCACAATAAATATATGGCAGGATATTTTAGCAACTAATCAGGCTTGGCATGCCATCTCAGCTAAGCGAATTGAGTGCAGAACAGGGCAAGGAAGCTTCTTAAGTAGAGCATATTGATTGTAAACTACTTCAGCAAACAGTGAGATTAACAACGACTATCAGCTCACATTCAGCGCTACACCGACATGCACGGGGCCTCAGTCTAGAATGTGTGTATCGTGGGAGAAGCTTACCGCCGTGTGTCTCCACACGAACGTCGCCAGTAGTGGCGGCGCTGATCGTCGTGCGTCTCCACAAGAACATCGCCAGCGGTGGCGGCACGGTTAGAGGACGGAAGTCTACGAGAGCGTACTGTGGGAGCGAGAGGATCGCCGTGCGTCCCCTCGACGAACCGCAACACCGACATATTGGCGTGGCGGGGAGGGCGGCTTTGGCGGAGAGAATGGAGTGGAGGGGGCCGGGGGAGGGGGTTTGGGGAATATTATTGGCTAGTTGGCTGAAGGGCAGTTGAATTCGGGATTTGAGGAGATTTTCGCGCGGTGGGCGGGGGAGTTTGGCACATGGTCGGTTTCTCCAAGTGTACTCCCACGTGTCAGTGAAGAGTCAAGCCGAAGCGCGCTTCGTTTGTGTGAGCCGTGTGCAGGACCGACCGTGTGTGGGGTGCAATGCGACCGCACCAGGGTGATGTGAGTGTACCGCCTTTTTTCCTTTTAAACTTGGTGCTTCGCCCCCCTCAAAAAAAACTTGGTGCTTCACGCGATCCATCGATACTACTACTAGTAATCCGGTAATCCCGACTAAAACGGCGCGACCGGGTCTTTTCCCACACGATATGCTGGGAGGTTGGCTTAGTTGTTTTTTAGGACGAGTAATGCTACACCTACGTAATCCCAGTTATGTAATTAACATAATGTAAAATGTGTGAGCTGTTGATTGTAGATTAGGGGGAGGGAGGGTCCCACCACTGTTAGATCACGGGTTCTGGCAAAACCCTTAAGGTTCAAACTCTGGGGTGCGCGCAAAGATCTCCCCCCTATCGATCCGTGTCCTAACTTAGCCTAGATCTCACGAACTAACTCGACGAACTTGCAACACAAAGGACACAATATTTATACTGGTTCGGGCCACCGTTGTGGTGTAATACCCTACTCCCGTGTGGTGTGGTGGATTGCCTCTTGGGCTGAGGATGAACGGTACAAGAGGAAGAACCGCTTCCTCCGGTTGAGGTGTTCTTGTGCTTGGTGCACTTGTGTGGCTGAGGATGATCTTCCCTCCCTACGGTGGTGGCTAGTCCTATTTATAGAGGCCCTGGTCCTCTCCCCAAATATTCAGGGGAAGGGAGCCAACAACAGCCAATTTGAAAGGGGACAACTAGTACAAGTTATCCGGACAAAAGGTGGTCTTCGCCTGCCAAAGGCTCTGGTGGTGATGCCGCCCTGGGCTCCATGGTGACCTCCATCTTGCCGTCCTTCTGGTCTTGCTCTCGTTGCACCAATATGGAAACCTTTGCTTGATGCCTCGATACTCCGCGCCTGCGCTTGCCCCCTTAGCACCAAAGAGGAAACAAGGATGCTGCATGCGCTGGCACCCGCCTGGTCTCGATCGTCATGGCTTACGTCACGGAAACCTCACAAGGTTTGCCCAACCTTGAACTCTCCGTCCCTCATGAGCCGGCCTGATGAGGCTGCTCCTGAGGAGGTCTTGTGTCATCCGCCTCGTGAGGTTCGGCCCCTTGCGAGGGTCTTGATTCCTTGTTAATGAAGATGGGACGTACAGGCCTGCCAGCAAGGCCACGCCATGGGCCGCAGGCAGGCAAGTCTGGGGACCCCCATTCCCAGAACGCCGATAGTAGCCCCCGAGCCCAAGGCGCGCTCGGGCTTGGCTTCGAGGCGAAGCCAAGGGTCAAGTGCGGAGCGCCACGGGCCCCACTAGCCTATGGCCTCGGTCGACGCGTGACGGTTTGATTGGACGTGGGCGTCTCCACTTCCCCATGCTGCCTCGGCAACTTCCCGACGTGACAAGTCCTTGCGACATGCAAGGAAGACCATCATTACCTGTGATCATGGGGGGTGCCGGTTGGCCTTCTCCTGGTACAAATGGGAGGGGGCAGAACCCCATCGCCCATCTTTCCTCTGCCTCTCCTGCTTCTTATTCTTCCTCGCTCCACTTCTTGCTTGTGTAGTCATGGCACTGATCCGGAGGTTCTCGGCCACAGAGAAGGGCAAGGCTCCCCTCAATGTTCCCGAGCTGCTCCCGCCGAAGAAAAGGAGGTCTCATCGCTGCGAGGTGGTCATGAGGCCGATGGTGGCGAGGTCTTGGTATGAGAGGCCGCCTCCTGGGTACCCGCTGCCCTTGTACGCTCACGCTGATGTTTCCGGAGGGAGGAGCGGTGAGCGGCACCGCCCGCGCCAGGACCGTGGTCACCGTGCCGCGGAGGCGCACGTTGTCGCCCCAGGGGTCCATGCTGCGGAGTCTTCGCGCGAGTTCGTGCTATGGGCGGCGATGCCCCAGATCACCTGGATATGCCTCCCATCGTTCTTCGCCGCCGAGCTGCCGCCGAGGGGCCTTCGCGAACTTTGGCTGCAGCATGCCAACTGCGACTGGAGCGGAGATTGGGACCGTTGCCTCTGGGAAGATCTTCATGACCCGAGGCTGGGATGAGATTGCCCGAGTCTGCCAAGCAGAGGGCGCCCTCGCGATCCACTTCGAGTATGACGACACCTCCGTGCTGTTCTTCAAGGTCTTCGATGAGGAAGGCCGCCACCTGGAGTGCTGCCCTGAAGGAGGTCGCCAAGGCGGCGTTGTGGTGGGCGCGGGGCCCACCACTGGTCTCGGCTGCAGATCCTCCAACGACAACGGCGATTCCTGGGGGTCCAGCGACTTTCCCGAGCTCTTGGAGTCTCCGGAGACGAGCGAGGACAGTTACGTGCCCTCGAGCTCCCGCCGAGCCCGGAGTAGGGCCGCGGCGTCCAGCCGCCGTCGCCGCTGATCTGGATGGGGTTGGCGCCATCCTCACGTGGCCCACTGCTGATGATGGCATCGGCGACACCTGGTGCGCATAGATAGAACCCCAAGGAATTCCTTCCCTTTGTTCCCTACGAGGAATCAAGAAACGGGCCCCGTGGGGATGTGTAAAGAGTCTGTAATGCCTTTTGTCAATATAGCCCCCGTTATGAAGATTTGTGTGCGCATATCCAGCCGAGGGTCAGCCTCCCCTTTCCAACCCTGCGGTAGCTTGGTGCTCTATGCTGACAGGTGCCGGTCCCCAGGCAGGCTGCAGCTGTCACTGGTATGTCAGGTCGCGTGCCGTGGTCAAGGCCAGGAGGTGGGCAGCCCGAGGTCCAGTAAGAGCTCCTGAGGCGTGATGCTTAGGAGGTCCCCCTTAGTGCGCAGCAGCTGCCTTAGAATGGGAAAGGAAGAAAACATTGCCGCAGCAGGGCAGCGAAGGGAGTGAGCGAGGGTCTCATGCCGCAAGCGGCTGGTGGATCCAGAGCGAGAACTTATCTTTGGCTGTCTGGGGTCTGCTCCTCGGGTCATGCCGGACTCGCTCGCTGGTCGCTGTAGTGTGGCTAGGTCTGGTTCGTGCGGGCCTACCCCTCCCCTCCATGTCCTTCTTTGTGCTCCACATCCTCAGGTCCCGGCCCTCGAGCGAGCTTAGCCGCCGCTGGTATGCCAGGTCACGTGCCGTGGTCAAGGCCAGGGGGTGAGGGCTGGAGAGCCAGTAAGAGCTCCTGAGGCGCGATGCTCAGGAGCCCTCCTTTTAACACGCAAGCGAATTGCATGAGAGGAGAGAGAGAGTCCGTGGTATCGCCTGCTGTGGCCCTCATGAAGTTCCTGCAAGCTAGCACAAGGAAGGGCACCAGTCGCCGTGGTGATTGCTGATTTGCTTCTGGTGCGTGAGTGGGGACTCCCTACTGCGGAGAGCCCCCGGGGCGTGTACAACCCTGCCCTAACACGTCGCTTGCACGACAGGGCTAGACGAGGTGTATCTGGGCACTCGTGAGCCAGCGCGGGACTCATGAGGCCCTACCTCAAGGCGGGTTGTGCCTGGTCTTGGTTCTTACTTGCTGTCTTGGTCCTGCAAAATGGTTAGACGACGCAAAGGGTCCTGAAGAAAGATGGCCGGTGCGCGGCTCTCGCGGTGGGTGACAATCAAGCAGGCGATAGTCATAGATAGATTAAGCATGGAAAGCAACCTAGCTCAGGTAAGTGCAGGGAAGATGCACGCCACCGGTCCGGCCCGAGCGGCTTGGGGATGATGCAGCCCGAGAGGCGCCCCCATCAGGGTAAGGTAAAGACATAACAGGAAAGATACATGCCACAGGGACGGACCCATGCGGCCTGGGAATGATGCGGCCCTGGGGGCGCTCCCAGCTGAATGATCTTTGGAAAAGGTCACATGGTTTTGTTGACGAACGAGAGTTGGGGTACCTGAAGGTGTGCAGCGAGAGGGCTGCCCCTTACGAGCCACCAGGGCCCTGAGCCTCGGGAGGCTCTAGGGGTCTAGGGGGTTCCTTGAGGACTGTCTTCATCTCCGTCAGCAGCGCATGATCCCTGGCCTCCTGAGCCGCCAGGATGCTCCACAGTTGTGCTGATAGGCAACGGACCCGCTCGGCAGATCGAAGGGCATGAGAACGTAACTGTGAGGTGGGCCCTCGCAGCGTCCCACACGCGAAGGACAGAGAAGCTCTTGAAAGGCGGCCTGATTGAGCCCTGGGACGTCGATGCAGAAGCGCAGCCCGATATCCTCGCCTGGATGGGGAGCTGCGCCTGGTGAGCGGCGGCTGCCACGCATGGCCCTCGCGTCTTGCAGCAGTTCCTGAGTGGTCTTGGTAATGAATTCCTGAGTAATGGGCACTCCTTGCCCTGTGCCCTCCTGAGGGAAATGTGCCGCGAAGCACACCTCCAAGTGGTGCCCAAGCGCCTCCCTCGTGATGTTGGCAAAGTCTAAGGCCCTCCAAAAGAGAGCCCCCGAGCCCTTCTCGAGAGGGGCGCAGGGCGCGCCTCCCTATGAGATGGAGGGAGGCGCCCTAGGCGCGGACGCCGATCATAATGAGGCGCTGCTTGCCTGAGGCCCTACGTGACGTAACTGCTTCTTCTTCTTGGAAGTGGCCTCAGGAGGGCTCTCGCCCTGACTGCCGGGGTCATCGATTGCTGCAGCTTGGAAGGCACGCTCGAGGGAGCACACCGCGTCTCTTTCTTCGCACATGACTGTGATGATTCCGCCGCTTATCGGCATCTTGAGGACATTGTAGCCGTGATGGGTCACCGACATGAACTTGGCCAGAGCTAGATATCCGAGGATGGCATTGTATGGCAGGTGGATGTAGGTGACGTCGAAGTCGATGAGTTCAGTGTGGTAGTTGTTGCGTTCTCCGAAGGTAGCGGGGAGGCGGACCTGCCCGATCGGGGTGGTAGAGCCGTCGGTAACTCCTGAGAAATGCTTGGTAGGCTGAAGCTGGTCATATGGCACTTGGAGGTTGTAAAATGTATCGACGGACAGGACATTGAGCCCTGCGCCACCATCGATGAGGGTCTTGGTAACTTGCACGTTGCTGATGACTGGCGAACAGAGCATTGGGAGGACGCCAGTAGTGGCCGTGCACTTGAGATGATCTGCCGAACTGAACATGATGGCGCACCTGGACAATCTGAGTGGGCGCGTGGGATCAAGCTTGGGGAGAACTGCATTCACTTCACGGGCAAACTATTTGAAGATACGCTGCGAGGCTGGGGCTTGAGCTCCGCCCAAGATGTAGGCGACAATGCGTGGCTCCTAGAAGCCCCCAACCCCCTCGTCTTGATGGTGGTCGTCATTCCTTCTGGGTGTTGGTCGTAATGGAGAAAGTCCTGCGTTGCCTTGAGGACGAGCCTCACGAGGCTGGTCCCTCCAGGCGCCCTCGCGAGGCTGATCCTGCCAGCGGTCATCACGAGGCCGGTCGTGCCATTCCTGGCGCGGGCCACGGTCGTCCCAGTGTCCGCCACCACGTCCTCCTCCTCGGCCGTATCCCCGGTCGCTGCGCTCTGGGCGTCGACCAAAGCGTCCTTCTCGAATGGCTCTGAGCTCTTGACAGTCGCTGGTGTTGTGGGTATGCAAGCTGTGGAAGGCGCAGAACGGTCAGCTGCCCTTGGATGATTCGGGCTGTTCTCTACCATGCTTGGTGTCTGGCTCCGCCGCAAGCATGGCTGCTCCCTTGCGCTTCACGTCCTTGGCCTTGGTCTTTTTCTCCTCCTGGTCCGCAGCAGGGAGCTCGAGGAGGGAGAGGCGCCCCTCCTCAGCTCTTGCACACTTGTTCGTGGTGTTGAACAGCTCCAGGGTCATGCACAGCTCTTCATGGATGGCGAGCTCCTCCTTCATCTTGACGTCGCGGACACCGTCGGAGAGCGCTGAGATGATGGCCTCGTCGGTCACCTTGGGGATTTTGATGCGCGTGCTATTGAAGCATTGAATGTACTTCTGCAGGGTCTCTCCTGGTTGCTGCTTGATGCGACGCAGGTCACCCACGACCGGGGGGCGGTCGCGAGTGCCCTGGAAGTTGGCGATGAAGCGGTTGCACATCTCGTCCCAGGAGGAAATTGAGCCTGGCGGCAGGTTCAGGAGCCAGGAGCGGGGGCCATCCTTGAGAGCCATGGGAAACCAGTTCGCCATGACTTTCTCATCGCTGTTGGCCACCTCGATGCTCAGCTCGTAGAGCTGTAGGAACTCCGCGAGGTCGGGGGTGTTGTCGTAGCGTGGAGGCAGATCTAGCTTGAACTTGCCCCGCCAGGCAACGCTACGCAGCTCGGGGGTCACTACAAAAAAAAGACACATCCGTGACATTTTGGGCCGAACGAATTTTTTTTCTGTCATATATATGACACTTCTATGATGATAATTGCGACAAAACCCGGTATCATCATATATGTGGTGGGCTCCTACTTCTATGACAAAAAATCAT
Organism: Triticum aestivum; assembly: GCF_018294505.1. Taxonomy (NCBI): domain Eukaryota; kingdom Viridiplantae; phylum Streptophyta; class Magnoliopsida; order Poales; family Poaceae; genus Triticum; species Triticum aestivum. The sequence goes on from NC_057812.1 coordinate 252,037,272, forward strand.
GACAGAAAATGGGCTTTTCGTCCTGGGCGGGCCGGAGACGCAGCTGCATGACATTCTTTGGGCCGTCCATGACGGAAAAAACCATGGTAGAAGCAAGGGCGAGGAAAATTTTGGGGAGTTCCCGGTTACGGTGGGAGGTCGAGGGCCGAGCGATGCGCGTTTCTCTCGTACACGGATGCGCGTGTGTGCGAGGCGTTGGCTCTAACTGAACCCGAGCGAGGCGTTGGGCTCTAACTGAACCCGAGCAATTGCACTGCAGGCTACGCGTTACTGAACCCAAGCGATCGATCAATGGCTGCTAACTGAACCCGATCGAGCGATTCCTTCGCTACTGCTGCTAACTGAAGCCGATCGATGTTGCCTCTACATGAACAGTGACTGTTGCGGGGGGGGGGGGGGGTTGGATGAACAGTTCCCGGTAGGGGTGGATGAACAGGACCCCGTGGTGTTGCCTCTGGATGAACAGGACCCCGATCGATCGAGCCGGTTGGGGCTGGATGAACAGGACCCCGTGGAGGGCTGGATGAACAGGACCACCCCCGTGGAGGGCAGGATGAACAGTAGATGGTGGAGGGCAGGATGAACAGTAGCCCGTGGAGGGGTGGTTGAACAGGAGCCCGTGGATAGGGCTGGTTGAACAATAGCCGGTGGAGTAGCGCACGGTGGAGGCTGGATTAACAGGAGCCCGTGGATGAACAGTCGCAGGTGGAGGCTGGAGGGGGTCGACGGTGGATGAACAGTAGCTCGTGGAGGCTGGAGGGGGTTCGACGGTGGAGATGAACAGTATCCCATGGAGTCCCGTTTTGCGGTACGGCACACCCCTCCCGATGAACAGGACCCCCGTTTCGACCGTAGCGCTCCAACACAAGTCTGTTTCCTACGTTTTGCGGTACGCCACACCCCTCCCGATCATCAGGACCCCCGTTTCGACCGTAGGAGGTCTGTTTCCTCCGTTTTGCGGTACGCCAGACCTCTCCCGATCAACAGGACCCGTTCCGAACGTAGGAGGTCCGTTTCCTCCATTGTGCGGTACGCCAGGCCTCGCTTCCATCGTCTGTTCCGTCCAAGCCCTCCCGATGAACATGACCACGCATTCCGTTCCGACGCAGCCGGTTGGCTCCCACGCATTCCGTTGCCTCCCCATGAACACGAGGCATCCCGTTGCCTCCCCGTGAACACGACGCATTCCGTTGCCTCCCCATGAACACGACGCATTCTGTTGCCTCCCCATGAACACGACGACGACAATGTTTCTCCGTTCCGACCCAGCCATGTCAACGAGCCCTCGCCGTACGTATGCGCGAGTAGGCGTTCGAGACCCCGCCCGTATGTACACATGCGTGGCCGTATTTTCTTTCTTGCACCCTGGCCGCCTCTACTACGACACGTGCGCGCCTCTACATCCACCAGTATATATGTACGTACACGTTCACGGCCAGAATGACAGCGCTACGTACGCTTCGACCAGGTGGGTCCCGACTGTCAGGCACTTCCTTGCGTGCGAAGATGTAGCTGGTGAGTCCTAGAAGTCAGGGGGCGAAATACGGTGGCCCGTCCGATGGGTCCCCGCTGTCAGGTGGAGGAATAATTATTTTGCGCGTAATAAGGAGGCACTTCTTTGCTGCGGCCGTGGACCCAGCTATCAGCCTCTCCACGTACAGTCCACGTTCGATGGAAGCCGTCCTTGACCGCGTTGACCACGCCGCGCCGAGAGCACCAGCGCGGTGGACGACGGCGAGGCCTAGGAAGGGGACGACGTGTAGCCGGGGAAGACGCGGTAGTGGATGCCAACGCGTAGAGGAGTATGAGGGCACTGGTTCGCTGCAATGTGAGGCTGCCGTCGCCGCAGAGTAACAGGGGGTGTCGGTGAGTAGAGGGATGTCCTGGCCAGCGGTAGGAGTAGTAGGGTGCGGTGAGGCCTCCGCCGCATCGCAGCTGGCCACGGGAGGAAGGAGCACGAGGCACGACCGGCGCTAGTTTGGGCGGCTGGAGCAAGAAGACCAGAGGTTGAAGAAGCACTACGGTCGTTGGATGGACATTGTACGATCACTCGATCTAGAATCGTGCATATTGACTAAGTTGACAAAGCCCTCTGTCGCGGTCAACTTAGTAGGCCCACAAGTCAGCCTGCCACTATACTGGGTCCCAGCTAACAGGGGGAGTATTCATTTTTTTGTCCGTAATAAGGAGGCACTTCCTTGCATGTGAAGATATAGCTGGTGGGTCCTAGCTGTCAGCGGCGGTAACGTTTTTTCACGAAATACAGAGGCCCTTTCGGTGGGTCCCTGATGTCAGGTGGAGGAATCATTATTTTGCACGTAATAAGGAGGCATTTCCTTGTGTGCATCCGTGGACCCAGCTGTCGGCCTCTCCACGTACAGTCCACTTCAGATGCATGTCGGTCGTTGACCACGTTGACCAGGCCGCACCGAGAGCACCAGGGTGGTGGACGACGGCGAGGCCTAGGAAGGGAACGACACGAAGGCAGGGAAGACTCGGCAGTTCTTTCCCACACGGAGGGGAGTACGACTGTACGAGGGTTTCCTGGTTCGTTTGCCGTCGCCGGAGAATAACAACAGGTGTGGGTGAGTAGAGGGATGGCTAGGCCAGCGATGGGAGTACGGTGGGGCGGTGAGGCCTGCGCGGCAGCACAACCGGCCGCGGGGAGGAGGGAGCAGGCAGTCCCGCCGACGCTTGTTTGAGCGGCTGGAGCAGGAAGAGAACAGATTGAAGAAGCATGACGGCCGTTGGATGGACATCCAACAATCACTGCTTGTGCGTCAACCTTTTTTTAGGAAAGCCTCAAATCTGTGGAAAACATTATACAACCCATCTGCCATTATTTCTAATAATTTTCAGCCCATTTGCTAATTCTTAAGGTTTTTTTTGGAGCCCATATTCTTTTTGTTAGCATTACAGCCCAAATTGTGGCCACGGTTAAAAAATTATACGAAATTTTGCATATTTCGGTGCGGTCCGAACTGTTTTTAATCCCGAAATTTCGACTCACATTCAAACTGATTTTAAAAATAAATGTATATCAATATAAAATCCAACAAATTCTACACGCATAAAAATTAATGTAATTTAAAATCTTGAAATGAAAAAAAATTTGAAACTAATTGCCGGTTTGATGTGTTTTAAAAATGTACAGCCCATTTCTCATTACTGATGGGCAATTTTCTCGGCCAGCCGAATGAATGCTCTCCTCGTCTTGAAAGATTTGTAGCCCAACAGGCCTGACAAAGCAACTTACTTGGCAAGTCACAAAAAAACTGGGCTGTGGCCGTGGACCCAGCTGTCATCCTCTCCACGTATAGTACTCTTCCGATGGAAGTCGTTCCTTGACCATGTTGACCACGCCGCGCGGAGAGCACCACGGCAGTGGACGACGGCGAGGCCTAGGAAGGGGACGACGCGGAGCCGGGGAAGATGCGGCAGTTGAAGCCCGCGTAGAGAGGAGTACGAGGGTTCACTGGTTCGGCTGCGGTGTGAGGCTGCCGTCGCCGCAGGGCCTGGCCAGCGGTGGGAATAGTAGGGGGCGGTGAGGCCTCCGCGGTAGCACAGCCGGCCAAGGGAGGCAGGAGCATGCGGCAGGACCGGCGCAGCTTTGGGCGGCCGGAGCAAGAAGACTAGAGGTTGAAGAAGCACTACGGTCGTTGGATGGCCATCGTACGGTCACTGGAGCAAGAATCGTTCATATTGACTAAGTTGACAAAGCCCTCCGTCCCCGTCAACTTTGTTGGCCCACAAGTCATCCTCCCACTATGGTGGGTCCCGGCTAGCAGGGGGGTATTCATTATTTTTGTGCATAATAAGGAGGCACTTCCTTGCGTGCGAAGATATAGCTGGTGGGTCCGACATGTAGGGTGGGGCGGTGCGGCCTGTGCGGCAGCACAGCCGGCCACGGGAGGCGGGAGCAGGCAGTCCCACCAGAGCTGGTTTGGGCGGCTGGAGCAAGAAGATCAGATATTGAAGAAGCAGTACGGCCGTTGGATTAACATCCAACGGTCACTGCTGCTAAAATCGTTTGTGGACTAAGTTGACAAAGCCAAAGTACATGTCAACCTAGTACACCCACAAGTCAGCATCCAAATCTGTCCCAAACAGCATACAGCCCAAAATTTCTAGCCAGATTCAAATTAATTTTAAATCTAAATATACCTTAATTTAAATTCAATGAAATTTTACCCGCACAAAAACAATAAAATTTAAAATATCAAAATCCGAAAGAAAATAGTATTTTGGAACTAATTGTCTGTTTGCTGTATTTTTCCATTTTACAGCCCATTTCTTATTACTTATAGCCCATTTCTTATTACTTATAGCCCATTTTCTGGGCAAAATGCATCCCTCCTCGTCTTGAAAGATTTCCGGCCCAGCAGGGCGTAGAAAAGCAAGTAGGCCTACGTTGGTTATTCTGCAAAAAACAAAATAGCTGGCTAGCAATTTTCAGAAAGGAAAAAAACAAACTGGGCTGGTCATGTGCTAAACATATGAAATAAAAAGCCTAGGCTAGACGGGCCACGGGTCCCGCACAACCCAGTTGATACCCTTCTCCGTCCCAAAAAAACAAAATTACTGCGCACGCTGCTGGGTCCCTACTGTCATCCTCACCATGTATAGTCATCTCCTTATTCCTCTCGGTTGTTGACCATGTTGACAACACCGGAGGGCGGCACCGCGGCGAGTGAACCAAGGCGGAGGATGATGTTGAGGCCTCAGACGGGAACGAACAGGAGCTGGGGCAGATCACAGCCAGCCGTGGGAGGCGGGAGCAGGCAGTCCCGCTGGCGCTGGTTTGGCTTTCGTGGCTCGAGGAAGAAGAGACTGAAGAAACACGACAGATGTTGAATGTCAATCCAACGGTCAAGGTTGGCACAATCGTTCGTTGACTAACACCAAGTAGCATACTTTTTTATATATAGGAAGAAAACTGCAAGGAAAATGCGTTCGTCTGCCGTCCTCCTCGCAGGGAACATTCGCCACATAAGTGACTAGCACCCTTGGTTTTCAACTGAGAGGTCTTGGGTTCGAGTCCCAGGAACTCTCAATTTTGTCCTCCTTCCTTCCTCGCAAAAAAGGGAAAGAAAATCAAAGACTTGAGAAGGCGTACAGAACAAGCTAGTGTACCAGTAAAGAGACGTTGCCGAGTTTTAGAAAAAATAAAGACGTGCTCCTGTAGCTGGTTCGAATCCAAACCTAGACTATGACTATATATGGTGCTATGCTACTCTGCAAGTAATGAAACTGTCATATCCAACGTTCGCTTCTCCTCTTCTCTACTTACTCTGCCTAGCATCAGAAGCTCTGGCCGCAGCAACCATGTCCGTTGGTTGCTCGTCCACCTGCTCTTCAGCAGGCAACAACCAGATATGCGCCAAGTCACAACCCGTACCATCGCTTGTGGGTCTCATCACACCCTCACTGGCACGCGCACCGCAGCCGGTTGCTCATCGCAACCCGCTACCGTTGGTGTGGTGCCACTGCTGCAAATCACGCAGAGTCATCCGTCGCGTCTCAACCACAATCCGCAACCCTGGCCGAGTCTTCTACAAATACCCGAATCATGGGGTAATAATATGTTTAAGTATTGTTCTGCTGCTTTTAGTTGCTGATTTTTTTAATAGTTTGGTTGATGATCTACCAATTTGATTCGGGCAGAAAAGGGAAGATTCGTGTGATTTGTATTTCTGGGAAGTTGCTGATGTGGGGGAATGCAACTATGCTGATTATTTGGTTAGCCGAGGAATCCCAATACCAGCAGGTTGGGGTGTTGGACAAGTAACTGAAGGAACGACAGAAGAGGAAGATGCAGAGCAGAAGGTTAAAGATGCAGTTCCTTTGATCATGGCCAAGCAACAGCTGCTGAACGGCCTTGACAGCAATGAGGAGATGAAAGAGCTTGTGAAGATAATGGGCAAAATCGATGTGCTCTGTAGGATGATTGTCTCTTTATTTGCAGTGTATGTAGCACTCGTGATGTATTCAGTGGCTACGACATGAGAACTTTGCTGAAACTAGTAATGAATGAAACCTGTGTAGCAGGCTGGGCTAGTGTTGTGAACATCTAATGATTTCTATTAATGAAAATCGGGGGGTATACTGTCACATCCCTGGTCCTGTTATGCACTAGGCTAGACCTCATGTGAGCATCATGTTTTAATTCAAATGAAATTTGAATTGAGGAATTTTCAAAGCCTCAGAAACCTTCTAAAAATGATCAACATTAAAATCTCCTCAAAGAAGTCCAAGAAAATGTTCCTCTTAGTCTCTGAAAATATTGCAAAGAGGTAAAACTCAAAACAATATTTTTGGTATCTCAGAGTTAATTATTTTGGGCCTTTGAATTAAATAAATAGCTATTTGCATTGGATATATATTTGATATATAAATAATATATGTCCAATAATTACTGGAACATTTTATGTGGTTTGGTATATTTTAACTCTAGCCACATAACTATTTTCAGGATTTTATAAAATGGTTTAGTATTTTACTAAACTAAAACAACACAGAACAAAATAGATAAATAAAAACAGAAATAGAAAGAGAGAGAAGGACTACCTGGCGCTCACCTGGTAGCCCACCTGGCCCAGCAGCACGGCCCAGCCCATCTCCACTTCCCCCCCCCTGTCGCCTTCCTCCTCGCGCCAGTAGGCACAGGCGCGTGGCCGACGCACGCCGGCGCACGCCCCGGCCACCTCCTGCTTGCCGCTCCACCTCGACACCCCGGACGCCTCCATGCGTGCCACGCCACCCCCCTGGAACTCCCTCACTCTCCCGAACTCTCCCCCCCCTCCTCTGCTTCCTCTCTCCCTCACTCGCCCGAACGGACCCGTCGCCACCGACGCCGTTCGCCGCGGCCACAACCACCGCCTCGCCTCCCCGACGCCTCCCAAAGCTCCGCCGGTCCTCCCTCTTCCTCCTCACCAAGACGGAAGGCGCCGGAAGCCCTGGATGGGGCCAGCTTCGCCGTTCCCCTCCTCGGCCACCGCGGATCGCCGCCGTCAAATTCGTCCCCGTCCGGCCTCCCTCAAGCTCGCCGTCCACCTCTACAGGGTCTACGTGAGCTCTCCGTCCGTTTCCCCCTCTCTGTTTCGTCGTTCGCGCGCCGTAGCTAGGTTATCCACCAAGACCGAAACCCCATCGCCGCCGGCCATGGCGCCGCCGTGGCCAGGGCCACCGCAGCCCGCGCCTGAGCACGTCACCGTGCTCGGTGAACCCCCAGGAGCACGTAGCCCTCCTCGTTTACTCCTCTAGTGCGCCGTAGCTTCGCCACCGTTCGCGCCCGAACTCCGGCCACCGCGGAAGTGCTCGCCGCCGTCGTCTCCGGCCACCCCGCGGCCCCTCGTGCAGCCAGCTAGGTGCGGCCGTGTACGGGCTACCTTCTGGTGGCCTTCGCGCGTCCAGCCGCCGCCCGTAGCGCAACCCCGGTGAACATCCGCCGCGTTTCGGGTCGCCGCCGGCCGAACTCCGGTGGCCAGTGACGTGGCGCTGTCATTAGCCACTAATGACGCACTAACCAACCCCCTAGGCCACTGACTGTGGGCCCCACCCCTGGTCAAACCCCAGTCAGCGCTGGGTTTGACCGGGATTAGGTCCTGTGTCACTGACGTGTGGCCCCCACACGTCAGGTTTGACCCGAGCCAGCCCAGTTGACCCTGCTGACGTCACCGTGACGTGGTGCTGACGCCATAATTCATTTCTGGATTTATATTATTCAGGAAATTCCAGAAAATTGTAAAAACTTCTAAAAATCATAGAAATTCAACCGTAGCTCCAAATTAAATAATTTATATATGAAAAATTATCAGAAAAATTCAAGGAATCCATCTGTACCATTTTCATGCATGTTAGAACAACTTATAGCTGCTGTTTAGCACAAATCAATTAAATGGCATTTGAATAATCACATATGGAGTTTGAATTTGAATCTTGTATTCAAACCAACTTCATTTAATCTGTTGCTAGTTGCATTAGCCCAAAACACATTCATTTTGCCATGTCATGATCATGCATCATATTGTGCATTGCATTGATTGTGTTCCCTTCTGTGTTGCCGGTATTTGTCCCCTCTCGATAGACGTGATACCGATGATGTGATCGTTGACACTGATGAAGACTCAATGTTATCTTCAGAAGTGCCAGGCAAGCAAAACCCCCTTGTTCATTCCGATAAAATCCCACTCTCTCGCTCCTGCTCTCTTTTACTGCATTAGGACAACAACGATTCATCTGTTACTTGCTGCGGTAGCTGAACCCCTTTATCCTTTGCATGACCTGTCATTGCCACAGTAAATAGATGAAACCCACTAGCATGAGTAGGAGTTGTTTGAGCCCTGTTGTGCCTACTCATTCATGCTTGTTTGTCATGCCTGCTACTGCTTAGAGTTGAGTCAGGTCTGATTCATCGGGGATGAATCAGAGGTGTGTGAACATGTCCTACTGTGTGTGAGCTAAGTGTGTGAACACGATTTGGTAAAGGTAGCGGTGAGAGGCCATGTAGGAGTACATGGTGGGTTGTCTCATTGCAGCCGTCCTCAGGAACTGAGTTCTGTGTTTGTGATCCATGATTCAGCTACTACCACGCATTGGGCCCGAAACCAATGGACCCTCTCGGCTTCTTATCACCCTTGTCCTCTGTCCAGGAGTTGCAAGTAGTTTCTGGTGTTTGTAGTATGCTGGAGGCCGTGCGCAGCGCTGACCGTAGGGGTGGGCTGTGATGCGGTAGGCACGTGGCCGGGTAACCGGGCGCCCGTTTGGTGTCACGGAACCCTGTTCACATCGTTTGGGGCTGTGAGCGAAACTCCGGCCGGATCTCCTCATGGATGGAACCCGAATAGGCGATAAACCTGGACTAGAGACTTGAGTGTTTAGGTAGGCCGTGGCCGACACCCACGTTGGGCTTCCGCTTGAAGGTTGCCGAGTACATGTCGTGTAAACGGCGGTAAGTGGTGAGAGCGTGTGTGAAGAAGTACACCCCTGCAGGGTTAATATCATCTATTCGAATAGCCGTGTCCGCGGTAAAAGGACTTCTGGGTTGCTTATATCAGTTCATAGACAAGTGAAAGTGGATACTCTAAAATACGCAAGATAAGCGTGAGTGCTATGGATGGCGTTCTCGTAGGGAGACGGGAGCGGATCCATAGTGGTGTATTGATATGGTGAATATGTGGACTCGTGTGCGCCACCTCAAAAGAGTTACTTGCAGTCGTAGTTTAGGATAGCCACCGAGTCAAAGCTGGCTTGCTGCAGTTAAACCCCACCATCCCCTTGTTGATAATGATGCATATGTAGTTAGTTCTGATGTAAGTCTTGCTGGGTACATTTGTACTCACGTTTGCCTATTTTATGTTTTGCAGAGAGACTTCGGTCTCACTAGTAGTTCCACGTGGACTTCGACGTTTAGCTTGTTACCTCAGCTACGATCTTGTGCCCTCGGCAGGATCTGGTAGATAGTCAGGCTTCTCAGCCTTTTTCATTTATAGATGTCTGTACTCAGACATGATAGCTTCCGCTTGTGCTTTGATTTGTATGCTCTGAATGTTGGGTCATGAGACCCATGTTTGTAATATCTCGCTCCTCGGAGCCTATTGAATAAATACTTGAGTCGTAGAGTCATGTTGTGATGCCATGTTGTGTTTGCACATATCGAGCATATTGTGTGTATGTTATTGAAATGCTTGGTATGTGTGGGATCTGACTATCTAGTTGTTTATCTTTAGTAGCCTCTCTTACCGGGAAATGTCTCCTAGTGTTTCCACCGAGCCATGGTAGCTTGCTACTGCTCCGGAACACTTAGGCTGGCCGGCATGTGTCCTTCTTCGTTCCTGTGTCTGTCCCTTCGGGGAAATGTCACGCGATGAATACCGGAGTCCTGTTAGCCCGCTACAGCCCGGTTCACCGGAGTCCTGCTAGCCCAGTGCTACAGCCTGGATTCACTCGCTGATGACCGACACGTTCGATGCTGGGTCATGGATGCCTGTCCCTGTAAGTCTGTGCCACTTTGGGTTTACGACTAGCCATGTCAGCCCGGGCTCCTTATCATATGGATGCTAGCGACACTGTCATATACGTGTGCCAAAAGGCGCAAACGGTCCCGGGCAAAGGTAAGGCGACACCCGTGGGAATACCGTGCGTGAGGCCGCAAAGTGATATGAGGTGTTACATGCTAGATCGATGTGGCATTGAGTCGGGGTCCTGACAGCGTTGGTATCAGAGCTTGACTGCCTGTAGGATTACCAAGCCAAACTGGTCGATGTTGAGTCTAGAAATTCTTTAGTTATATGTAGGGAATTGATTGTGGGATGGAACGTAAGGCTCTTTTTACTCCTTATACCTCATGGCCTTCTGATCTGAGTCATCATCTTTCTTCTACGGGGATTAAGAACTAGGCTATCTCTTCTTTCTATCAGGATCACGTGTTACTAATCAGTGGACTTATAAGATTGTTGGATTTAAGTCTCAGTTCAGTTCCTACTACTTCCATATGTTAATTGTTGATCTCGGAACCTTGGTATTGTGCTTCTGAGTGGCTATGCCACCATTTTTGTAGCATGTCTCAAATCTTTTTGAGCAATTATAGCCGTTATGCTGTCCGAGTCTTCCCAGGTTTCTAAACAGTCTGATGCATTCGCAAAATCCTTTCCCTCTGGTTTCGATGTTCCTTTATGCCAGCTCAATCACACTAATTGTTGAGTTAAGGTATTCTATTGCCTTGACATTTATGTTGGAGTTATTATTATGACCCTAGGTGTCTCAGGGGATCATCTAGTGGTCTAGCCATGATTTGTGTCCTAGTGTGAAGATTCTGGCCTTTATTATCAAAAGCATCCTGTGATGCCATTTAGTTAGTAGGTATTCTATTCCTGGGTTCTTAAACCCGATATTCACCCTACTTACATCATGTTGATAGTGTTGCTAGTTCCTTTAGTATATTAACCTTTGCGATAGTCCTCGAGGTCCGTGGTATATTGTTCTTCCAAATACCATGAACCATTATGGCAGAAGTTTGTTGGATCAAAAGATCACAACAGGCCCTCTATGAGTTCTCCATGCTATATTGTGACTCTGCCAGCTCAACCTTTCTGCATGGGTTATCCGGAAGAATTATGTTGAACTTTGTTCGGCATACCAACCCATGTATCCACAACTCAGAAAGTTATATGTTCCTTTGGGTTGTCCCTCTTTAGTTGTCTACTGACCTTCGTCTATCAATTGATAGTCAAGAGTATGCGTGCGTTCGTTTATCGATGCCTATTACTCTTGTGGTCCGTCAAGCCATTCTATCGCGGAATGACTAGGAGAAACAAACTCCAGTACCTCTTCCCTATCCAGGATTGGGTCAAAGAAGTTGTGCTCCGCAGATCAAATTGCTTATCCAGCTTTTGTTCTGCTCTACCTTGGAGTATTACATATTTTATATCGAGATTGTTATAGGAATTGCACACCATCCTATGAACTCTTGGTACAGTGATACTTCTTGCCATCATTGTTCATTCCTCGGTTCCTGTGTTATTGTAACCGGAATGCCGACAAATGAATCATGGCGTGTGAAATCAATATTGCTAGCAACTCTGTTGCTTGGTAGTTAAATGGACGATAACCTCATTCTTAGCGTGTTGATTATTGAATCGTCACCCTAAGATTGATTGTGCTACCTAGTCCCTATTTCTGGTGCACTCCTCGACCAATGAGTTAGGAATTATTTCAAGTCCTCACCCATTTGATCATGTCGTCTTGCCCTCAAAAGCAAGATTGTTCTCGAGCTTAGTAACATACCGGTGGTTCGTGACTTTCCAAATATCTTCTTGGAAGTGTTACCGGGTTGTCACCTGACTGTTATGTTGAGCTCGTGATCAAGTTGGTTTATCCTGTAAACCACCCTTTCTCCAAGAATCCGTGTTGGATACCCCTGAGCTAGTTGGTTAAGCTAGACAACAACCTGGAGAGTTGGAAGATAAAAGCTTGCCTGACTTAGTTCGTTCCAAAGGGATATTCTTGTGTAGTGTGTGTTGAAGAGAGATGATATCTTCATCGATTGGTCCCTGTGATCAGTTATTGGACCTATTGCCTGATAAAAACTTTGATTTGAGTATGGGTTATCGTCAAATCAAATCAGAACCAACGATGTTCGTAATGTTGTCTTACTCGTGGTTGATCCCTCGAGCATACACTATTATATCTTTTGGGTCTGACCAATGCTATCACTTGTTCACTTAACTATGGAATTCCTTTTAAAAGGAAACCCAGATGAATTGTTGTTGTGCCCATTGACAACATCCTTGTCTTCCCCATAATTTTGCTGAACATTAAGCTAGTGTTGGAATCTTTTGAAAGCATTTGTTCATGCTAGCTCATGAAGCATATGTTCGGATGTAAGAAGTGATTCCTCTAGTTCATGTGCATTTGATGCAAGTTACCGCCGTGGACTCGAGAAAGTCAATGTTGCTTCCTCTGGAATCATCGCAAGTCAGTCATGCACACGTGTGAAGTATTCTGTGGTCTGGAGACTTGCAACCTTCATTCCATATGTGTATCCTAGCACACCAAGCCACTGACTGATTTGTTCAAGGAGAAGGAGTATCTTCATAAGAGCTAATCCGGACTTATGAAAGAACTTCGATATCCTCGCTGATGGTTCCCAACCAGAACTCGGTAGTGTTTTATTGTAAGACTACCATGTGGGCATGCTTGTCTGGGACAACGTGTTCACATGTTTGTAGCAGAACCAACTCATGTTTTGGAGCTTGCTCTCATAGTTCATCTCCCGAGAATCCCGCAACGTCATCTCGTCGATTTGTGTTGCAAACTTTCATTTTTCTTCCTAGACTCGATGAGCCTGGAATATCTTGACACCAGCCAGATCTGAATCTCAGGCAGATATGATGGTTGGAACATTTCCCCAAGAACTATAATATTGGTCTCTCAATAACCGGTAAGGTGGATGTCGTGGCCAACACACCCAGCCGGAAGACCTCCTGTTGTAGTATCTTGATTTGAGGAAGTTGGCCACCTCCCCATAGGGATTTCGTAGGATTTACTCCCTAGTTGCCCCTATGGATTTCTGTGTTCCGAAGTCCGACCTTTTTACTTGATGTTCTAGATATCAAACCATATCTATGAATGGGTTACACTAGCACATCAAGGAGAACATTAGAAGCGGAGTGCTAAATGTCTCTCGGTCGATCATCCAGATTTTATTTCCTTGGCCCCGCCAAGGGTGAAATCTGAGAAGGTGTTATCTTCCTTTGCATCTGCATCCTCCATCACCATTCATCATGGTAGTAAGTTGTGTTACCGGACCCTTGACACGGATGTTGGTAAAACCTTGATGATTATGGAATTGCTCAAGTTCTTGAGAGCACGCGCAAGTGCTAGGTTTGATCGTCGACATTAACTGTATAGCGCTCTCAGTTTCCTCGGTTATGCTATAACCATTCCAATAGTGGGATAACTCTCTATTGTTGAGCCTCTCCCCAGTTACTAGAATCATTCCCATCATTTGCATTTTGTTCCCAGTTTGCACCGCCAATGTGCCATTCTACCATGGGTCTCTTCCATTTCCGGTGATAAGCAAATTCATCCATTGCGTTGTCTTCAACAAGGTAATCCACATCATCCAAGTCCGAGTATGCCATTCTACTGACCCCCTCCAAACGATCGCTTGAGAATTGCCTTAGGCTGGTATAAAGGTTTTCAATGATCTCTGAATCAAAGGTAATTCTTTTTGCCACTTAAGGAAATAATCTACGAATCACCCTCCTCCAGGATGTTTCGTCGTGGTATCATGGCAACTCAACTCCTCGCTACGTGGACAATCGTTTACCACCTTCTTAAGTGTGGAATTGTTGTCCACCTAGTGAACCTTCGTCATCCGTTTCTTTCCACCCCTCTTGATGTGTATCTCGTGTCTCAACCCGAGAGATGGTCCTATGTCTCATTCCGTGAGTTGTTCGATCTTCGAGAAGATCGACCCTTCTAGAGTCTCCTTCTTCCCTCCATGTCATGTTGACAGGATTTCTCAGAGCAAGACTTCAAGACAATGATGGTGATCGAATCAACGTTCCTATGAAGTGCAACCTGGATCGTGAAGATTGTACTAGTTGCGTTCCCCCTTCACCTTACCCTACGCTTGAATCTCGGGACGAGATTTTTGTTTAGTGGGGGTGAGTTGTCACATCCCTGGTCCTGTTATGCACTAGGCTAGACATCATGTGAGCATCATGTTTTAATTCAAGTGAAATTTGAATTGAGGAATTTTCAAAGCCTCAGAAACCTTCTAAAAATGATCAACATTAAAATCTCCTCAAAGAAGTCCAAGAAAATGTTCCTCTTAGTCTCTGAAAATATTGCAAAGAGGTAAAACTCAAAACAATATTTTTGGTATCTCAGAGTTAATTATTTTGGGCCTTTGAATTAAATAAATAGCTATTTGCATTGGATATATATTTGATATATAAATAATGTATGTCCAATAATTACTGGAACATTTTATGTGGTTTGGTATATTTTAACTCTAGCCACATAACTATTTTTAGGATTTTATAAAATGGTTTAGTATTTTACTAAACTAAAACAACACAGAACAAAATAGATAAATAAAAACAGAAATAGAAAGAGAGAGAAGGACTACCTGGCGCTCACCTAGTAACCCACCTGGCCCAGCAGCACGGCCCAGCCCATCTCCACTCCCCCCCCCCTGTCGCCTTCCTCCTCGCGCCAGTAGGCACAGGCGCGTGGCCGACGCACGCCGGCGCACGCCCCGGCCACCTCCTGCTTGCCGCTCCACCTCGACACCCCGGACGCCTCCATGCGTGCCACGCCACCCCCTGGAACTCCCTCACTCTCCCGAACTCTCCCCCCCCCTCCTCTGCTTCCTCTCTCCCTCACTCGCCCGAACGGACCCGTCGCCACCGACGCCGTTCGCCGCGGCCACAACCACCGCCTCGCCTCCCCGACGCCTCCCAAAGCTCCGCCGGTCCTCCCTCTTCCTCCTCACCAAGACGGAAGGCGCCGGAAGCCCTGGATGGGGCCAGCTTCGCCATTCCCCTCCTCGGCCACCGCGGATCGCCGCCATCAAATTCGTCCCCGTTCGGCCTCCCTCAAGCTCGCCGTCCACCTCTACAGGGTCTACGTGAGCTCTCTGTCCGTTTCCCCCTCTCTGTTTCGTCGTTCGCGTGCCGTAGCTAGGTTATCCACCAAGACCGAAACCCCATCGCCGCCGGCGATGGCGCCGCCGTGGCCAGGGCCACCGCAGCCCGCGCCTGAGCACGTCACCGTGCTCGGTGAACCCCCAGGAGCACGTAGCCCTCCTCGTTTACTCCTCTAGTGCGCCGTAGCTTCGCCACCATTCGCGCCCGAACTCCGGCCACCGCGGAAGTGCTCGCCGCCGTCGTCTCCGGCCACCCCGCGGCCCCTCGTGCAGCCAGCTAGGTGCGGCCGTGTACGGGCTACCTTCTGGTGGCCTTCGCGCGTCCAGCCGCCGCCCGTAGCGCAACCCCGGTGAACATCCGCCGCGTTTCGGGTCGCCGCCGGCCGAACTCCGGTGGCCAGTGACGTGGCGCTGTCATTAGCCACTAATGACGCACTAACCAACCCCCTAGGCCACTGACTGTGGGCCCCACCCCTGGTCAAACCCCAGTCAGCGCTGGGTTTGACCGGGATTAGGTCCTGTGTCACTGACGTGTGGCCCCCACACGTCAGGTTTGACCCGAGCCAGCCCAGTTGACCCTGCTGACGTCACCGTGACGTGGTGCTGACGCCATAATTCATTTCTGGATTTATATTATTCAGGAAATTCCAAAAAATTGTAAAAACTTCTAAAAATCATAGAAATTCAACCGTAGCTCCAAATTAAATAATTTATATATGAAAAATTATCAGAAAAATTCAAGGAATCCATTTGTACCATTTTCATGCATGTTAGAACAACTTATAGCTGCTGTTTAGCACAAATCAATTAAATGGCATTTGAATAATCACATATGGAGTTTGAATTTGAATCTTGTATTCAAACCAACTTCATTTAATCTGTTGCTAGTTGCATTAGCCCAAAACACATTCATTTTGCCATGTCATGATCATGCATCATATTGTGCATTGCATTGATTGTGTTCCCTTCTGTGTTGCCGGTATTTGTCCCCTCTCGATAGACGTGATACCGATGATGTGATCGTTGACACTGATGAAGACTCAATGTTATCTTCAGAAGTGCCAGGCAAGCAAAACCCCCTTGTTCATTCCGATACAATCCTACTCTCTCGCTCCTGCTCTCTTTTACTGCATTAGGACAACAATGATTCATCTGTTACTTGCCGCGGTAGCTGAACCCCTTTATCCTTTGCATGACCTGTCATTCCACAGTAAATAGATGAAACCCACTAGTATGAGTAGGAGTTGTTTGAGCCCTGTTGTGCCTACTCATTCATGTTTGTTTGTCATGCCTGCTACTGCTTAGAGTTGAGTCAGGTCTGATTCATCGGGGATGAATCAGAGGTGTGTGAACATGTCCTACTATGTGTGAGCTAAGTGTGTGAACACGATTTGGTAAAAGGTATCGGTGAGAGGCCATGTAGGAGTACATGGTGGGTTGTCTCATTGAAGCCGTCCTCAGGAACTGAGTTCTGTGTTTGTGATCCATGATTCAGCTACTACCATGCATTGGGCCTGAAATATGACCCCGCTCGACTTCTTATTCACCCTTGTCCTCTGTCCAGGAGTTGCAAGTAGTTTCTGGTGTTTGTAGTATGCTGGAGGCTGTGGACAGCGCTGACCGTAGGGGTGGGCTGTGATGTGGTAGGCACGTGGCCGAGTATACCGGGCGCCCGTTTGGTGTCACGGAACCCTGTTCACATCGTTTGGGGCTGTGAGCGAAACTCCGGCCGGATCTCCTCATGGATGGAACCCGAATAGGCGATAAACCTGGACTAGAGACTTGAGTGTTTAGGTAGGTCGTGGTCTACACCCACGCCGGCTTTCGCTTGAAGTCTGCCGAGCACATGTCGTGTGCAGATGCTAAGTGGTGGAAACATGTATGAAGAAGTACACCCCTGCAGGGTTAATATCATCTATTCGAATAGCCGTGTCCACGGTAAAGGACTTCTGGGTTGCTTATATTAGTTCATAGACAAGTGAAAGTGGATACTCTAAAATACGCAAGATAAGTGTGAGTGCTATGGATGGCGTTCTCGTAGGGAGACGGGAGCGGATCCATAGTGGTGTATTGATATGATGAATATGTGGACTCGTGTGCGCCACCTCAAAAGGAGTTACTTGCAGTCGTAGTTTAGGATAGCCACCGAGTCAAAGCTGGCTTGCTGCAGTTAAACCCCACCATCCCCTTGTTGATAATGATGCATATGTAGTTAGATCTGATGTAAGTCTTGCTGGGTACATTTGTACTCACGTTTGCTTAATTTATGTTTTGCAGAGAGACCTCTGTCTCGCTAGTTGTTCCACGCGGACTTCGACGTTTAGCTTGTTACCTCAGCTACGATCTTGTGCCCCCGGCAGGATCTGGTAGATAGTCAGGCTTTCAAGCCTTTTTCATTTATAGATGTCTGTACTCAGACATATTAGCTTCCGCTTGTGCTTTGAATTGTATGCTCTGAATGTTGGGTCATGAGACTCATGTTTGTAATATCTCACTCCTCGGAGCCTATTGAATAAATACTTGAGTCGTAGAGTCATGTTGTGATGCCATGTTGTGTTTGCACATATCGAGCATATTGTGTGTATGTTATTGAAATGCTTGGTATGTGTGGGATCTGACTATCTAGTTGTTTATCTTTAGTAGCCTCTCTTACCGGGAAATGTCTCCTAGTGTTTCCACCGAGCCATGGTAGCTTGCTACTGCTCCGGAACACTTAGGCTGGCCGGCATGTGTCCTTCTTCGTTCCTGTGTCTGTTCCTTCGGGGAAATGTCACGCGATGGATACCGGAGTCCTGTTAGCCCGCTACAGCCCGGTTCACCGGAGTCCTGCTAGCCCAGTGCTACAGGCTGGATTCACTCGTTGATGACCGACACGTTCGATGCTGGGTCATGGATGCCTGTCCCTGTAAGTCTGTGCCACTTTGGGTTTACGACTAGCCATGTCACCCCGGGCTCCTTGTCATATGGATGCTAGCGACACTATCATATACGTGTGCCAAAAGGCGCAAACGGTCCCGGGCAAAGGTAAGGCGACACCCGTGGGGATACCGTGCGTGAGGCCGCAAAGTGATATGATGTGTTACATGCTAGATCGATGTGGTACTGAGTCGGGGTCCTGACATATACCCTTTTGCTCATATAAATAAATAAATAGCAGAGCCCCTGTCGGGTCAGCTTTGTTCTCATTCGAAGATGTCGAGCAAATTGCAGTCCAACAGCAAACTATGTCATCAAATTCAAGTTTCACAGCCAAATATGAGTACAACTAAACAACAATGTCATCATGTTTTTGTTGTCATACAATCACCAAACACAAATCAGCATACATAACAAGTGATGTTCTCACAGCAAAATACTAAACAACATGTTCATCAGGTTTCAGTTGTCATAGCAAACACAATTTCACATAGTAGATAAAAAACGTCTTCTGACAGGCAAATACGACAAAAGCAATGTAATCATCATCCGCAGCAGCAGCGTCAATATCTTTGCCATGTGTATCAGTCTGAATCGTAATTCTCCACGGTGTCATCTTCTTCTTCGTCCTCAACGTCCTCGAACATTGGATTCTTCTTGATCAATTCTTGTGTGTCCACAGCACGACAAGCAATCTTTTCACCGGTGTCATTCACCATATGGTTCTCAAAGATATTAGGAACATCTGTGTTATCTTGTACATCAGGAGCAGTGTAAGCATCATCTTTTTGTGCAACTTCATTAAACGAATTTCTCTACTCAAACCTTTGCAATACTCTCCAGTCATCGCTACGTGCAAATGTGTCTTCCAAGAAAAATATATGTGTTGCTTGATTTGCCAAAATAAAAGGCTCGTTGGTCTGGTACACCTCCTTGACATTGATGGATTTGAAATAATCATCAGCTATGGGTTTTGCGATCCTGGAAAACAGGTTATACCAACGACAGCACAACAGAACCACACACCGATGATCCTCGAAATTGGAGATATACTGCAACTGAATAATGTCTGTTATGTTAGCATACATTTCAGTTGTCTCTTTGTCATACGTATCCGTGCTCATGATGTCACTGTTTTGTGTCTTCCTGCCTTCGTCTCGTGCAAGGGTGTTGTAGCGCACATCTCCAACAACGCAAGATTCATAATGTCTTACCTGAGTATCAGGACCCATTGGTAGTGAGTAAAAGGCATCATCAACTGCATGCCCATCCTCCTGCATCTTCTTAACCTATGGTTAGAAAATAGACAAACTGATCATCTTATGTACTCAATATATTAAAAAAACTGACAATGCACTTCAAAAGCTTACATGGTTCTTGAACCATTTCGCAAATCCTGCCATAACCAGTTTGTCAATGTTTCTTGGATTTTGCGGCAGTAACTCGTCTTTGTTGATGCTGCACAATATAGTGAACGCGTCAAACATCTAAATATATAAGAATGTGCTGCAAGTTTAGTAGATTACGATGTATAAGCTGCAGTACTGCACTTACTTGATATAAGGTAGTATCTCAAGACAGTTATTCAACACATACCAAACCATTTTTTCCAAATCTTTAGGTTTGTCCTCTTGTCGACTCTTCCCTGTAACTCGAACAGAATAATCGAAAACATTGAGCCCGGTATTGTCTTCACCCACCTCTTTGCTAAGCTGATCAACTGTTTCAATGTATTTTGAGCAGAATGTCAACGCTTCTGTAGCAATGTAGGCCTCTGCAATGGAACCCTTGGGTCTAGCTCTATTCCTAACATAGCCCTTGAAAGTGCCTAGCCGCCTTTCAATAGGGTACATTCAGCCATACTGTACTGTACCTCTAAGTAGTGCCTCATCAGGTACATGAACAGCCAAATGCACCATCACATCAAAGAAGGTTGGAGGATATATCTTCTCAAGGTCGCATATGATAGTTGGTATCTTATCTCTAAGACACTCCAAAGCATCTATCCTGATATTCCTACTACGGAGTTCCCTGAAGAATTGTCCCAACTCTGCAACTGCTCTGTATAAGTCAGGACATACGAACGGACCACATGAATGCGGGCAGCTGGCGCCAGCTAGGAACGCACCGTGCGACGGCGCGAGGGACGAGGGTTTTGGTGTGCCAGGGTAGTTAGCTGCGGTCATGGCAACGTTGGAGATGCCCTTTGCTCACATGCGATCCCCGCATGTCATTGAAAAAACAAGACGACCCGGCATGGTCTCAGGTCCAGAGGATGCAGTTGGCCGCGCTACACCACTCCACGGACGCGTCGCGGTGCCCCGTGCATCCTCGACGAGCCGGGTGTTGGGGTGTATTTGGATTGTGGCCAAAGTGCACCTTGCCAAAATTGTGGTCATGACCAAAAGATTGGTCTTTCTTTGGATGGTTGCAATTTTTTTGGCATGCCAATGAACTCTAGCCAACTCTAGTTCATTTTTCTTGCCAATGTCGGCCAAATCATGGGCAACCAATACCTCAACCCAAATTTTGGTCATGACCCAAAGATTGGTCTTTGTTTGGATGATTGCCATTTCTTATGCCAATGAACTCTAGCCAACTCAAGTTCATTTTTCTTGCCCATGTCGGCCAAATCATGGGCAACCAATACCTCAACCAAAAATTTGGCTACCCAATGCTTTGATGGGGCAACCTTGGGAACAAACCAAACATACCGTTGGTCATGCCATAACACTAACGCCACCCTCGGCAAACTGAAACCGGCCGTGTCTAGCGATGATATGAGCGCATCGCTCACCGCGGTCGCCGTGTCCAGAGGCGATGCTGGAGCTGCGCCCCGTTGTTGGCCCCAACGACCCACATGAACGGTTGTCGGTGGCAAGGAGGTCGTGGGCCAGCTCCTCCATTGGACTAGTCTGTGCTACGTCGTCCTGACGGGTGTGCCCCACATGTCTGTTTCCCTGTTATCCCGGCCATATTCGAGCGTCAGTGCTCCGCGTTGCGCATTAGGCCTTTTACTATGTAGGCCAAGCGAGACAACTTATTGTTTATTTGAGCCGTTCAAGTATAATCATGTGGCGTTTGCTTATTTCTCATTCCTCTCCAACCCTCTTCTCCATCGATCATGTCGCCCTCCAGTCGAGTCCATCCTCCCGCATGCCTCATTTGAACATTCCGCCGAGTATCATTCGCATGTACCCACCCTAGTCCTCTTTCAATATGTCTCCGGACCCCGAGATGAAATCGAGAGGGAACGAGTGGGGCACGTGATACCGAAGGCAGATTCAAAATTTTGAACCGGTGATCATAGCATCCGCAAATCATATATAAAGGGTATTCAATGTTCGTTTCGTTTTTGAACGTACAATATAATCCCTCCTATCCTTTCTAGTTTACATATAAGTTTTATGTGTAGTCAAAGTATATCTAATTTGATCAAAAATGTATCAACATTCAATAATTCCCAATCAATATTGTTAGATTCGTACGTACTCCTAGATTTGTACTCGAGATGGTTTCCAATTTGACTATTGACAAGATTAATAGTACATGAGATGTATAATGTGAAAATTATATCATTGGAAACTCCTTTCACATACGAATTTGACCGTATTCTTTGTGTAAGTTGCATGTCATATATTATTACTCTAACATTTGGTCAAAGTTAGCCTCGAAAAACGCATTAGACCCTGTATGCTTTGTGTAAGTTGCATGTCATATATTATTACTCTAACATTTGTGTAAGTTGCATGTCATATATTATTACTCTAACATTTGGTCAAAGTAGTATAGTGGAAGTGGATCCTCTGACGTAGGTATCCCCGCCTTACCCTCCCTTTCGTTCACTTACTGGTGGACCCCATGCTTGCTAGGCCCCGCATGTCAGTTACTCAATGGGTTCGGCCACGTCAGGGGATCCTCATCCGTAGTATACTCCCTCTGTTTTTATTTACTCCGCATAAAACGGAGGGGGTGGTGGTATAATAAATGACGCGGACGGGGGAGGGGGAGGGACGTCGGTTTGCTCTCAACTGCGGTCCCACAAGCGAGCGAAAATGCAAGATGAAGCGCGTTCCATTCGGTGAGTGACGTGGAGGGTCCAGCATGCCGGGCTGCAAGGCGAACGCGACAAGAGTGATGTACAGTCAAAACTGTTTGACCGGTGTCAACGGAACCACTATTCACACCAGAACCTTCGCTGCTCGGCCTACGCCAGCCACTACCCTAAAACCACACCAAATCTCCAGCCCATTCCCCCACCTTCGATCCCCTACCCGCATCAAGCATCCCCTAGTTCGCCGGAAAGCCATGGTGCACCGCAAGATCACTTACTACAAGATGCTGACGCCGAAGCGCCGCACAGAAATCGCAGCGGCGGTCGGTGCCACAGACCTTTGTTACCAAGCTCGCTTTGCGGCGGGCCAATCCCCGAGTTCTCTGGAGCCAAGCTACGAGGAGGAGGAAGCCGATCCAATGTTCATGGCGGAGGTCGCGGCGCAGAAGGCCCCCGATGGGTATGAGACGATGGACGTCGACTTCGTGCCGGCGTCCGAGTCCCCCATGGTGCAGGCGGACCAGCGGTTCAACATGGCGATACTAAAGGAGGACCGGGAGGCAGAGGCTCAACTCAACACTGAGCGTGCGCATGCCGCTGCCATCGAGGCTCTCCTGCAGGCGGAACCGGATGTCGTGGATGTGAACCGGGTGGCGGAGGCTCAACTTGAGGCGGAGCGCGCGGATGCCGCTGCCATCGAGGCCCTCCTGCATGCGGAACCGGACGTCCTGGACTTGAACCGGGCGGCAGAGGCTTGACTCGACGCACAGCGTGCGGATGCCGCTCTCATCGACGCCCTCCTGCAGGCGGAACCGGATGTCCTGGACTTGAACCGGGCAGCGGAGGCTCGACTCGACGCGGAGCGCGCGTGTGCCACTGCCATCGAGGCCCTCCTGCAGGCGGTACCAGACGTCCTCGACTTGAACCGGGCTGTGCTCTCGTCCATGCAGAGCGCCCACACGCTCCGCTTGAAAGAGTAGCTGGAGGCCGAGGACAACCACGATGCGGAGACACACGTCGGCAGCGACGGCTGGTTCGCGCCGGCAGCCAAAGACGACGAGGTCGTCTCTTTCCGCGAGCAGTGATAATTTTTCTTTATGTTGTTGTTTTTATGGACTTTTGCTGTGTAAAAACATATATTTGTTATGCAAGTCGCCTGACTTGGGTCAGTCTACCATTTCAGGCGGTTGGATGAGTACGTACGTGTGGCGAAGTTTGGCAATGCAAGGCCTAGACCCAAACAGGATAAGTACGTACGTACTAGGAGTACTAGTGTTAAAAAAGAAAGGCTGGGTTTTCCTTCGCGGGATTTAATCGATACAAATCCTCATTTCACGTTTCAATTAATGCGTATTTTTTTCTCCAAAGACCAAAGAGCTAACCATCTCACTCCTCATCGCTTGATTAATGCAGCGCCATGCAAACCAACCTTCTCACTTCCGCATGCATGTAGGGGATATTAATGTCCTTGGTTGCTAACCCCATAATTTTGCCTCTATTAGTGTTAGTGTCCCTTTGCAAATTGTAATTTTGATATACTGGCCTTGTGTACAAAAAAATGGAGGTAGTAACTATATTTGACTTCCTTCCCTATTGCGGTGACGTCGACGATATTTTTTTGGGTGGTTTGGCGAAGTGCGTTCGACGGAGAACACCATTGAGGGAGACCACGGTAAGTCATTCGCAAGTGCAGCCTGCAAGCCGAGACAACCGCCTTATTTGCATCCAGGAAGTCCTTTACTAGTACTACTAGGAGTAACTAATGCGGTGAGATGGCTTCTCGAAGAAGATGATGGAGAAGCGGAGTCAGTGAAGAGTGAAATGATGGTTGCTTAGTCTGTGCTTTTGTGATTTGATGCCTCACTGCATTGTGATTGGTGATAGAAGGGACAGGGGAGTAGACTCTGTGCTCTATACTGTACTACATGCGTCCAAGCATGGGAGAAAGAGGAGAGATGTTGCATTTTTCTATTCCTTCAATCAATCAATCAGGGAGCTTCGATTCCATCTTTTTGGCTTTGGCAACACCGTCCACAATGGTTCCCACGATGCCAAAAGCTATTTTCACATTTGGCTACACATTGTGGATGCCCTTAACCGTACCACTTGGTTTTTCTCCTGTGTGCTATCTACAAAAATCTCAATTATATTGATCTAAAAAATTATAGAATCGAGATGAGTAAAAAGG
Source organism: Triticum aestivum (assembly GCF_018294505.1). NCBI lineage: Eukaryota > Viridiplantae > Streptophyta > Magnoliopsida > Poales > Poaceae > Triticum > Triticum aestivum. The sequence continues at coordinate 252,061,587 of NC_057812.1, forward strand.
AGGTGATTTTGCAGCGCGGATGGCGGGGGAGGTTTCTTATTTGAGCACTGCTACATCCACGTAATGGTTTACGTAAAGTTACGAACTGATGTGATGTGGGACTATTTGATTGGATTAAAGGAGAGGATTAGGCCCACCCCACCTGAAAATCAGGAGGGCATATATAGATTAGATGGAAAGTATACGTAGCAGCTACGTAGCCCTTTGTAAGTCTAGAATTAGGCTTCTTATTTTTGGAGGACGTTGTCCTGGCGGTTTGTTAACATGCGGTCCCACGTGTCTGTGCTTTACCAAGCCGATCCGCGTCCCACATGAGGCAGAACAATGGCAGAAACAACACGTGATTAAGTTGAAGAAGATGAGGGAGAAGCGGATTCAGCAACGAGTGAAATGATGGTTGCTTCGTCCCTCCAACTTAACTACGGGAAAGGTGCAGCTTTGTGAATTGACGCCTCATTGCTCATTACTACGGCGGCACCATGACTAGGGTGCTTCACCCCGGTTGCTCTGCACTGTATTCCGGAATGGCACATGGACTCGGTAGCTTGATGTCCCACATGTCGGCGAAAGGGACTAGAAGATTTATGAAAGCGAGCGCTCCACTCTTACGATGGAGGAGTAGCCGACACGACGGCCCAGTGAACTGTCACTTGTACTATATAGTACTATAGTTTTGCTGTTTCGCACAATCCATCGATACAAACCCGATTAAACAGAAAATGGAGGGATTTTTCCCGCGCGGTAGATGATACTGGCCATACATTTGAAAGGCAATTTTAATGTATGCAAACTTAATAATTATAAGTAACAATATGATATCTAGTAAAACTAAAAACACATATGATTTATTGTGTTAGAGTGTAGTAGTAGTGTTGTATTACATAGTTGTTAGATGTAACATGCGAGAACGTGTAGAGATGTAGTTTTGGAGAGCCTACAGAGAGAAAAGCGTAATGCGTTCACCGAACTTCAGAATAAGCTGATTACGGTCACTATATACGTTTTGCGGTGATTATACGTTCACTTGCTCACAGCTCAGCATCGGATTGCACTCTGTTGACCGGCCAAGTAGTCTGTGTGGCGCCATGTTGACTAGTTAAATTGACCACGTTCGTTGTGGGTCCCACCTATCAGTTCGCATAGGCAAAAGGTCAGATAAACACAAATTTATGCAGGTGCGACAAGGCTCCAACCCGTGCATGGGAATCACCTGGTTGTGTATGTGTCTGTCAGGGACTGATGTGTGCGCATGCACGTGTAGGTTGAGCACTTGAATGTGAGAGTATGTGTTGGTCGTGTGGTGTACTGGTGTGTGCATGCATGCGTGCATGTGAGTGTTGCGTGCGTGCGTGTGAGTGTTGCGTGTGTGCGTGGCTGCGTGTGTACGTGTGACTGTTGCGTGCGTGCGTGGGTGCATGTGTTTGTGTAAGTGTCGCGTGGATGCAGTTCGTGTGCATGCATGTGTGTGTGTATAATCACCAAACCAGCTCATGTGTGTTAAAATAGACGGCTCAGCATACCAATAAAAGGCCACCTTGTCCGCTGTGCCCGCGGTCATGACTTCGAACCACCGTCCAAATATTTTTTTTCTCATTTGTTTTCATTCTTACTAGCAAGATGCCCGTGCGTTGCATGTAACATCAAGATGCATTTGTATGACTTGTTTATCTTGTGAGAGAAAAGGATGAACGATGGAAGGCCTTATTTGCAAATGTGGAGAGGTGTGTGGGTACTAAGGGAGTCCTGGATTAGGGGGTCTCCGGACAGCCGGACTATATCCTTTGGCCGGACTGTTGGACTATGAAGATACAAGATTGAAGACTTCGTCTCGTGTCCGGATAGGACTCTACTTGGCGTGGAAGGCAAGCTAGCCAATATGGATATGTATATCTCCTCCTTTGTAACCGACCTTGTGTAACCCTAGCCCCCTCCGGTGTGTATATAAACCGGAGGGTTTTAGTCCGTAGGACAACATACAATCATACCATAGGCTAGCTTCTATGGTTTAGCCTCTCCGGTATCGTGGTAGATCAACTCTTGTAATACGCATATCATCAAGAATAAATCAAGCAGGACGTAGGGTTTTACCTCCATCAAGAGGGCTGTGGGAGTCCTGGATTAGGGGGTCTCCGGACAGCCGGAATATCTCCATTGGCCGGACTGTTAGACTATGAAGATACAAGATTGAAGACTTCGTCTCGTGTCCAGATGGGACTCTACTTGGCGTGGAAGGCAAGCTAGGAAATACGGATATGGATATCTCCTCCTTTGTAACCGACCTTGTGTAACCCTAGCCCTCTCCGGTGTCTATATAAACCGGAGGGTTTTAGTCCATAGGACACAACAACTACAACATACAATCATACCATGGGCTAGCTTCTAGGGTTTAGCCTCTCTGATCTCGTGGTAGATCTACTCTTGTACTACCCATATCATCAATATTAATCAAGCAGGACGTAGGGTTTTACCTCCATCAAGAGGGCCCGAACCTGGGTAAAACATCGTGTCCCCTGCCTCCTGTTACCATCCGGCCTAGACGCACAGTTCGGGACCCCCTGCCCGAGATCCGCCGGTTTTGACACCGACATTGGTGCTTTCATTGAGAGTTCCTCTGTGTCGTCACCGTTAGGCTTGATGGCTCCTACTATCATCGATAGCGATGCAGTCTAGGGTGAGACTTGTCTCCCCGGATAGATCTTCATGTTCGGCGGCTTTGCACTGCGGGCCAATTCGCTTGGCCACCTAGAGCAGATCGAAAGTTACGCCCCTGGCCATCAGGTCAGGTTTGGAAGCTTAAACTACACGGCCGATGTCCGCGCAGACTTGATCTTCGACGGATTTGAGCCTTTGTCTTGTTCGTCACGCGGTCACGATAAGTACGATTTAGCTCTACCATCGGACAGTGTTCAGGAAATCGCACCGGCAGCCGCTCCGACACTCAATTCGGAGCCAGTTGCGCCTTCCGTGGACTGGTGGATGGACCCCGCCACGGAGGCCCTACCCTCAGCGGCGATCGAGCCGAATATCGACCTTACCTTGCACGAGAGCCGTGTTGACAAATTGTCGGATCCTTCTCCGGCCACGGACTCCGAACCGTCTGTGCCCGTTCCTATTGAATATGATTGGGTGCCGATCATGGAGTTTACCTCCGCGGATATTTTTTAGCACTCGCCCTTTGGCGACATACTGAACTCGTTAAGGTCTCTCTCCTTGTCAGGAGGATCCTGGCCAAACTATGTCCGGCAGGACTAGGATGCGGACGACGAAGAAATTCGGGACCCACCCACCACCCACTTAGTTGCCACTGTCGATGACTTAACCGACATGCTCGACTTCGACTCCGAAGACATCGACGGTATGGACGACGATGCGGGAGACGAAGAGGAACCACTGCCCACAGGGCACTGGACGTCCACCATATCACATGACGTATACATGGTGGACACACCAAAGGAAAACGACGACGAGGAACGGAAGGACGCAATGAAGGGCTGTCCCCTCGAGAAGCAGTCAAAGCCGCGGCGTAAGCGCCGCACCAAATCCTGCCTCAACAGAAATAATGATCATACAGACCCAGCGTTAGAGTAGGGCGAACCACTGCCGGACCACGGCAACGCGGAGAATCAAACCAAACAAACCAACTCTGTCATAGATAATAGTCCGGAGGACATAACACTGGACAGACACCCGGAGCAACAAAATGCCCATCAAAGGCTTGTTGCCACCGCGAGGAGTCTAAAAAGGCAGAAGAAAAGGCTCAAGGCTGCGCAAGACATGCTCCAAATCAGATGGAGCAAAGTACGGCGGCAATCGCCCCACCAAGAGTTACCCAAAGCGGAAGTTACTACCCGAATTCGATCAGGAGGCCTTAGACCCCCCGCAACCAAAAATCAAAACGGCCACCTGGCCGGATAGACGACCTCACGGCCAACATAGAGTGGCAAACAATGCCACATATAAGCCAATACGCGATCCACGCGATGGCTCGCATCAAAAGGACGGCGCAACCAGATCCATCTATGGACCACGCAAGCGCTCTCCAGCATACGATGCAACACAACAAACATCCGAACAACGCGGCACGCCTAGATACAGGGGCGCCGCACACCCCCTATGTTTCACCGATGAGGTGCTGGACCATGAATTTCCAAAGGGATTCAAACTCGTAAACATAGAGGCATACGACGGAACAACAGACCCTGGGGTCTGGATTGAGGACTATATCCTCCACATCCATATGGCTCGAGGAGATGATCTCCACGCCATTAAATATTTACCCCTCAATCTCAAAGGGCCAGCTCGGCACTGGCTCAAAAGCCTCCCCGAAAACTCCGTCGGAAGCTGGGAAGAGCTCGAAGACGCTTTCTGGGCAAATTTTCAAGGGACTTATGTCCGACCTCTGGACGCAGACGATTTGAGTGATATAACTCAACAGCCCAGAGAGTCAGCCCGAAAGCTCTGGAATAGGTTTCTTACTAAAAAGAACCTAATAGTCGACTGTCCGGACGTCGAAGCCTTGGCAGCTTTTAATCATAGCGTCCGTGACGAATGGCTTGCCAGTCACCTCGGCCAAGAAAAGCCAAGAACAATGGCAGGATTAACAAGCCTCATGACCCACTTTTGCGCAGGTGAGGATAGTTGGCTAGCCAGATGCAGCACCAGCGACCCTAGTACATCCGAAGCTAGAGATGGAAACGGGAAATCACGGTGCAACAACAATAACAAACGCCGGAATAAAGAAGACATCACGAAGAGCACGGCAGTAAACGCCGGATTCAAAAGCTCTCGGCCAAGTCAGCAAAAGCCGCCCTTTAAAGGCGCCAGAGACGAACTGTCCGTCCTAAAAAAATTCTGGACCAAGTATGTTAGATCCATAGCACCCCTGGTAAACCCGCTAATCATACCCACAGAGAATCTTGGGTCTTCAAGCAGTCTGGCAAGCTCAACGCCGTACACAAGGGGGAGGATACACCAAGCAAAGACGAGGATGAGCCACTAGTGCAGAACCGGGCAATAGCACCGGTTCGTAAGGCCATTTAGTGCCGGTTTGGTAACCGGCGCTAAAATGTAGGCACTAAAGGCCACCTCCTTTAGTACCGATTCAACACGAACCGGTGCTAAAGGGCAACCATGTGGCACGAGCCAGCTTCGAGGGCAGGGAGCCCTTTAGTACCGGTTGGTGTCACCAACCGGTATTAAAATGTTTGGGGGGTTTTGGGTCTATGATTTCTTTTTCATTTAATTTTGTGTTTTCCATTTAATTCTTTTTCGTTTGCTAGTATTTTACGATACTACATATTGTACATGTTATGCATATATATAAATAGAATTTCTAGTAGAACGACTGATCATAATATATATATATATATATATATATATATATCATCGAATGTCTCACAACCACCATTAATTAATTCACACATATATACACACATGTATATATATATACAATTTCTCCTAATTGGTACCTTCGGAGCCAGTGGCATTAGCCTAGCTAATTGGTGCCTTCGGAGCACGATAACAATTGGAAGTGGTTCATGGGGGCGGTAGCGGGTAATAGTATTCTCCTTTGGGATCTATGACCTGGTCAAGCAAAAATCCCGCTATTTCCTCTTGAATTGCTACTATGCGGTCCTGTGCTAGGAGCTTGTCCCGCACCTCTTTCAACTGTTAAGAAGGAGATCAATATGCATGTGTATTAGTTGTGTGACTAGATATCGATAATGGTGTAAAAGTTGTGAATAGTGTTCTGACAATCGATATCATACCCACTCCTGTCTTTGAGATTTGCTCCTTTCGGACGCCATCGTGCGAATGTTCTCGCAAATGTAGTATGCACATAGATCATTCCCCGACACCTGCTTCAGGGCCTTTACGAGAATGGAATTTTGATCAGATAATAATTAATCAAGCATGAGTATTAAAGAGATGGCAGCTAGGTAGTACTACTTAATTACTTACCTTGGGTCGATACCATTTCAGACTTTGTTTCCATGGGCCTGGAGTGACCCTGATGAACTTTGCCCAAGCCCTGCCCGCCGACAAAGAAAATGAATAAATGGGTTATTAAATAGTTGTTATCAGGAAATGAAGAACTAATAAAATAGGCCGAGATATAGTTAATAATGATTGAAATTACCTGTTGACTATCCCCTTCACGATGCCGTAGTCACTTGCTTTCTTAAGTAGCGAGTCTAGTACTTCAACTGTTCCTTGATCAACTTCAATGATTAACAAGATCCAGTGAAATCTGCATGCACACACGTTTGCATGTCTTAATTAAGCAGGCATATGTAAGAAAAAACATGTAGCTATAGCTAGTAGGGAAAAACAGAATTTGTAGTACAAGAAAGTGTGACTCACTGGAAGTTGTAAGGAAGTAGTATATCTTCATTGTATTTGAGTTCCTTGAAGAACTGTAGCATGCTTTCCTCTACACATTTTGCGTGACATGGATCTATTTTCCATGTGTATTCATTAATGGTATTTGGATCAACGAACCCAATGCCATAGTGTCCACCTTTTTTCATTTCATAAATCTTCATCCTGCATAATACCACAGAAAAGAATATAGTGAGGATAATTACAGGTAATGATTGATCAAAATGATCAGCTAGCTTGAGACTTAAATTACAGAAAGAAATCACTTATAGACAATAGCAACTGACGATAGATTTGTCGAGTGTGTCTTTATTGTATAGCTGAAAAAGTTCTGAATACTCAACGGTCACAGCTTTCTGATGGTAGTAATGCTCCTCGTTGACATTCACCATGAGGGACTCTCGATTGGAAATCTTGGTAATGTCCATGTACCATTGATGCAATGCATACATTCTCGTTGGGAGCTTATTGACCTCCTCTTGCTCGACCAAAGGTTGGCCCCAGGCATATTTCCGTTTTATTTCCTCCTCTCTAGTCGGAGACATGGGCTCGATATCGAGGAGTTGTGCAACAGTGATCCCGATCGATTCAGCCTGCGCAATATGCTCCTCGGTTATTACGACATCGCCCAGCCCGGGAATGTTAACGGTTTGCCCAAAATAATATTGGGCGCGCCTACTCTCATGTGTTGTTGGCACAACAAGCGGGGGGATTGATTGCGCCGCCTGTTCTCCCAGTTGGGGAACGGTTTTACCGCTCCTTTTGCCAGCTGATTTGCTCGAGCTCGATCTCGCCTCTTTCTGTAGACGTGCTCGATTTAACTTCTTGATGTGGCGCTCATAGTTTGAGTCAACAGGCTTGGGAGCTGGTGATCTAGCCATATGAATGAAGTGGTCAATCTTTTCCACAGGCACTTTCTCCCTTGGCGGCGGTGGTGGTTTTGGTGCAAAATGGGCTTCCACCTCGGCCTTCGATATGGCTACGTTTTCCTCCTCGGACTTGTCGTAAGGCCTCTGCGGAAGCGGCACGAGGCTTCTTGGACCATATTGAAATCGCTTGCCTCCGCCTATACCTGCAGTACTACCTCGACTTGTACCGCTACACACCATAGCTGAGGCGTCTCTCTTCCTTGATTGCTGAGGCGGCGAAGACGGCTGACATGGCTGAGTTGGAGGAGGAGGAGTGGCCTGAAGCTGTGCCGGACTTGGAGGAGGAGTTGCCTGAAGCTGTGCTGGACTTGGAGGAGGAGTGGCCTGACTCTTTGCCGGACTTCGAGGAGGAGTGGCCTGAAGCTGTGCCGGACTTGGAGGAGGAGTGGCCTGACGCATTGGTGGACTTGGAGGAGCGGGAGTATGCTGACTCGGTGGCGGACTGCGACGAGGAGTCGGATGACGCGGTGTCGGTGGCCTTGGAAAGATGATGCAAACCTTTCTCCATAGGATGATACGATGGTTGGCCTCTCCTAGTGTGTGCTCATCGTCACCTCCAGGAATGTCAAGCTCTAGCCCCGAATATTGGTCCACCACCTCATCAACCAAGACACGAGCATAGCCCGCTGGAATCGGGTTGCAATGGAAGGTTGCCTCGGGGGGATTTGTAAAAGCAAGGGCGTCTGCCACCTTCATGGATATGTTCTTCATTTTGAAGTGTAGCTCGCAGTTAGTGTTCTCCATGATGCCATCCACTGGGTAGCTATCCAGCAATGCGTCGCCCGGGGTGGAACCCACGCTGCTTCTCGGCATGGATGGGACAGTGCTATCCATTGGTGGATCATCCGCTAGCTGCTGAGACCCCATTTGCTGGCTAAGTGAGTCGATCTGCTCCTGCTGCCGCTGGAATTTGATTGCCAAGTCTGCGTGCGCTGATTCTAGGCCTTGAAGGCGTTCATAGTCTAGCTTCCTCTGCTCCTCCTCCATCTTCCTCTTCTTCTCCTCCGCAATCTTCTTTCTCCTATGGGTTCTGTAGTTGTCATTCCAGTCCGAAAACCCCTCATACCACGGAATAACGCCCATGCCTCATGTTCTTCCCGGGTGTTCAGGATTTCCCAGGGCTCGCGTAAGCTCGTCGTTCTCTCTGTTGGGCTCGAACAACCCGGATCGAGCCTCTTCTATTGCAACAAGTAGCTTATCTTCGGCTCCGTCCAGACATGCCTTCTTGGAAACTTTGCATGTCTTCGGGTCCAACTCCCCCCCATGCGCATAGAACCAAGTCCTGCACTTGGGGGGCCAGCTCACTGTTTCTGGAGTGACACCTGCATCCAGCATCTCTTTCTCAGACTTATCCCACTTAGGCAATCCCACCGCATAGCCACCTGGCCCCAGCTTATGGAACTTATCCCTTTTTGCGGCATTGGCCTTGTTTATTCTCAACCGTTCCTTAGATAATTCCGAATCCTTGAATTTCACGAAATCGTCCCAATGAGCACTTTGCTTCTCTAGTACTCCCTCGAATACTGGAGTCTTCCTTCCTCCATTGACGTACTTGGCCCATTCACGAATCTTGTGGTTCTTGTCGGATTTCGAGCTCCGGCTGACCCTTGAGGTTCGAACACTGGGGTGCGCGCGGAGATTTTGCCTCCTACCTACCTGCACCCCTCCGCCTCGCTAAGATCTAAGCTATGGGAAGAACAGCACAAGAGACACATGGTTTATACTGGTTTGGGCCACCGTTGTTGTGTAATACCCTACTCCAGTGTGTGGTGTGGTGGATTGCCTCTTTGGCTGATGATGATGAGCAATACAAGAAAGAACAGCCTCGCGAGGGTCTGTTCTTGGCTGGGGCGATGAACTGCTGGGAGGAGTTCAATCACCCTTCTTTCTCTCTCTCTCTCTCTCCTTCTTTGATTCGATCTCCCCCCCCCCTACCACGTGGGTGGCTGGTCCTATTTATAGAGGCCCTGGTCCTCTTCCCAAATATCGAGCGGGAAGGGAGCCAACAATGGCGGGCTAATTTGAAGGGGGACAGCTAGTACCAGCTATCCTGACAAAAGTAGTCTTCGCCTGCACAAAGCTCTGGTGGTGATGCCGTCTTGGGCTCCGCGATGACCTCCGTCTTGCAGTCCTCCTGGTCTTGGTCTTGTTGCACCGAAATGGCAACCTTTGCCTGATGCCTCGGTACTCCGCGGCTACGCTTGCCCCCTTTGCACCAAAGGGGAAAGGAGGACACTGCGCGGCTGGCGCCCGCCTGGCGCCTTTGGTCGTCATGGCTTGCATCACGGGCACCTCGCGAGGTACCCCGCCTTGATCTCTCCGCCTCCTCGCGAGCCAGCCTGATGAGGCCGTGCCTAAGGAAGCCCTATGTCGTCCGCCCTGCGAGGCTTGGCCCCTCGCGAAGGTCTTGAGTCTGTGTTGATGAAGATGGGCCGTGCTGGGCCCCCCCTTTGAGCCACGCCACAGGCCGCAGGCAGGCAACTCTGGGGACCCCCGTTCCCAGAACGCCGATAGTAGCCCCCGGGCCCAAGGCGCGCCCGGACTTGACCATGCAGGGAGGCGGAAGGGCAAGAGCGAAGCGCCGTGGGCCCCAACAGCCAGCGGCCTTGGGCGCCACGTGGCGGTTGATTGGATGTGGGCGGCACTGTTCCCCCACGCCCCCCTTATTTTGTGCCATGCTAGGCGGACTCGTAGTCGTACACAGCCGCTCCCCTTTCTGTTGCTCGAGCGCCCTCTGTCCTTCCTCCGCTCGAACTCCAGCTTCTGTTTTCAACCCTATCTCGAACCTTCCCCCCTTCCCATCGCCATGGCTCCGACGAAGAAGGGAAGAGGGAAGAGACCCGTGCCTCCGCCTTGCCCGCCGCCGTTGGCGGCCCCTGCCGAGGGCTTGGGCAAGGTCAGCTCGGCTCTGGCCACTATCTTCAACGAACGTGGGAGGACGACGGCCTAGCCCGCGTCCCACTTCTCCATCGACAGGATAGTCACCGAGGTACCGTATTTTGCCGACGCCCTGTGGGCGGGTCTGGTTCCTCCCTTTTTTGATTTCTTCAATGTCGTGCTTTCCCACTATTAGATCCACATGATGCATCTGGGTCCTGAATCCATCACCCTCCTTTCGGTCTTCGCCTTTGTTTGCGAGGCTATGATGGGCATCCTTCCTTCGGTTGCCTTGTTGCGCCACTTCTTCTTGCTGCGCCTTGTTGACCCTACCCAATGCTGGGCGTGCGTGAGCTTCGTTGCCGCGTCTGAGACAGCGGCCTCTGGGATTGACTTCAGGCTCCCTCTGCCCGCGGCTGGGTTCCACGAGCGGTAGCTGTATGTGGATGTAGGGGTGCCCAGCCCCTGCTATCGAAGCCAACTTCGCCTACTGTCCCCAATTCGGGCCGGGGCCAGGAGACGCTTGAGAGCCCCCGGCTCGTCTTCGTCTGGCACCGCTTCGCGTTCTTGAGGTCGCTTGGCGTGACAGCGCCCAAGGTGGTGAAGGAGTTCCTGCTACGCCGTGTTGCTCCTCTCCAACGCCACTCCCGCCGGATGTGGGCCTTCAGCGGGCACGATGATCGTATGAGGCTCCAGGAAGAGGACCTGACGCCTGAAGTGCTGAGGACAGCGCTCTTGACCCTGACTGGGGACCCCAACCCTGGCAGCATCCAGCAGGGAGGGGCCTTGCTGTACCTCTGCCAGAGCAGGGGCGATTTTGTGAATCAGATGCCTATCTTTGATGAGTGGGGGCCGCGCCCCGCCGGCCTCCAGGGGCCTCGCGAGAACCCAGTGATGGTGATTGCCCTTCCAGTCGGCCAAGGCGACTCTTCCTCAAGTGGCGGAGCAGGGAGGCATGAGGCGCCAGAGGCTGAGGGGGCTCCCGGCGGGGTGACAGCGTCGGGCGATGCTCATGAGGAAGCAGCTCTTGGGGCCCGTGCTGCCGAGGCTGAGGGTGACAAGCAGCTGCCCTCAGCGCCTGCGACTGAGGCCCCTGAGGCTCCAGCTGCTTCTCTTGGCGAGGCGATTGGCAGCACGCATCAGGTAGGCACCCCTGACGCAGATCGCCTTGACGCTCCGTCTTCGTCGCAGGTTGATCCCTGCGCTCAACTCTTGGGCCGCTTCGCATGGACTTTGAGGCCCTCTGGAAGAGAAGGGAGGCCCTGGGCGACGATTACCCTTGTCGCCTGCTGAAGCATAGGAAGTACTTCGCCACTGATGAGTAAGCCTTCTCCTTTCCCAGCTCCCGATCCTTCTGTTGCTTTTACTGATCCTTGCTCCGCAGGCCCCTTCCAGCCGAGCTCGTGGAGATGGCTGAGGTGTCGTCCCCCTTGGCTTCGCCCCCTCCATCGTCCTCAAGCGCTCTGAGCAGCAGAGCCCTTGTGGTGAGGGCGATCGGAGAGGCAAACCGTCCCGGGGCGCATCGTGGCGCTGCGCACCTCGCGATCCTTCTTCGCGGGCCTTCTTGTGGCATAGCCAGCCTGCCGTGGGCTTCTCGCCTGGTCGTGGACTGTGATTGGCAGAGGCGCTCCCTGCGCTCTTCATCTGGGGACGGGCTGGCTCCAGGCCGGGCTTCTGGCGGGGCGTGCCCGACTGTCGCGAGGGTGCCAGCCCCCAGCCCCCTGCCCGGAGGGAGAGTGCTGATTCATGGCCCCCGGCGCTTGCTCGGGGCAAATGATGGTGTGGAAGACGTGCTCGAGCGTGCCCGAGAGCGTCGCGCTCTTCGCCAAGGATTCCTTCGAAGGGCGGCTGACGCGGTGAGCCTTCTTGGTGAGGAGCTTGCTGGTGAAGAAGCGCGCCTTGAGGCCGAGGGCCTGCGCCTGGCTGCAGAGAGGCGCGAGCTGGAGGGCTCCATCGCCCTTGCGCGCCGTCAGCGCGATCTTGACGACGCAGAGGCCAAGGCGTCGCTAGTGGCCTCTCGGGAGGCCCGATCTTGGCCGCTTAGGAGGCCCGGGAAGCTGACCGGCAGCGAAAGGCGGCGGAGGAGCGGGCTCGGGAGCTCCTGGCCTGGTGCCACTCACTGGAGGAGCAGGCGGAGCTGCGCGAGGCAGCCCTCGCGTCGATGAAGGTGGCCGCTGGCGACTCAGCAGAGCTCCAGAAGCGTGAGGAGGCGCTGGCGCTGGAAGCCGCCGAACGTACCCGCGAGTACGAGCGTCTGGAGACGAGGGAGCGCTTGGTGACGCAGGCGGAGGACGATGTCGCTGCACGGGAAGCCTGTGTCCTGGAGGAGGTCGGACGTCGGGTGGCGATGGCGCGCTTGAACCTCGAGCACGAGTTCGAGGAGAAGCTGGAGTTGATCCGGGCCGAGGCTGAAGGTAGGACTGCTGCCTTGAGGGCCAAGCTGGAGGAAGCGACGCGGCGGGCCGACGCTTTTCGGGCCGCCCTTGAGGTAGCGCAAGGGGAGTCAACCACCTCCCAGGCCGAGGTGCTCCTTCGCCAGCGGGTGGAGGAGGCTGAGGTCGTTGCGCGCCAGAATGTGGACGAGATACGTCAGCGGCGGATCCTGGAGCATGAGCACGGCCCCATGCTTACCACGCTCCGGGAGAGAGCCAACACAGCCTTGGGCAACATCTGCGAGGCGGCTGTTAGCGAGCCGCACGCAGTCAACTACGCCGGCAACCTTCAGTTCTTCACCGACGTGGTGACGCAGCTGGAGGCGCGGTCGGTCAGGGCTGACAGGTTGGTGGAGGAGAGGAGCCGCGCCCTGCTTGGGCGCGCCTTTTCTCGCGTCTTCAGCCATCTCTGGAACATGGATCCCCACTTCGATTTCGACACCGCCATTGCCCCAGTCCCCCAGGCCGTCCGAGATGACCTAGCGCGCTGGATGGAAGACAATGTGGATGCTCTTGTCAGGGCCTTCGCTTCAGACAACGACAGCCTGATCGTGGCTGCCGACGAGGGCGGTGTGGTGAACGGCCCTGACGCCGCTGGCGGCGATGCGGACAGCGATGGCGAGTTCAGCGACGCCAGCAACGGTTCGGGTGGTGCTCCTGAGGACGCATTGGGGGATTTATCCGACTGATTGTGCGTCGTTCCTGCTTCCTTACCCTGCATGAATAGAACTCAGGTTTTGGCCTGATGGCTGTGAGAGCATTTTGGGAGGGGGAGCCACTCATGTAAAACATGTGTTCATCGTATTAGTAGACGCTACATTGCCCATGCGCCCGCGCCAAGTGGTTGGCTTCAGCAACGCGCTGGTCGGCTAGTTTACCTTTGTCCCGTGCTGGCCCTGAGGTAGCCTGTGGGAGGCTGTGGTCTCCCGAGTTTTCCCTGATTGAATCCGTAGGACCTACAGTAAAACACCCTCCTGAGAGGACGCAGCGGCGGCAGTCTGGGCTGCGCGCAAGCTAGGCCTGACCCGGCTCACGAGGGGCTCACGAGGGGAGGCAGCTAAGGCAAGGTGGTAACCAAAACATGAGAAATTGCTCGAACGAGACTAAGCACCCCTTCCCCGAACACACACAAATCTCAAATTCGAATCCAACTTGAATCCAGCGGGGGAAAGCGACAACCAAAAGGGGAAAGCAACGAAAGCAGACAAAAGGCCGCGTCCGGCACCTAATCTAGTCTTGGACGTCTTCTCACCAGCGCAGAGCTAAGTGCTACCACTAGGCGTGGGAGGGAGCCCCAGGGCCTGAGGCCGGCACCCCTGAGACTCCGGGGCGTGTACAGCCCCACTCATTATTACGTGAGAGTGTCACGGGGCGGCGAGCTTCACAGGCACTGGGCCTTCTTCACAGGTACCGACCTTGCTTCATATCGCCAGACGAGGGCCCCGCCTTGCGCCACACTCTAGTATCATCAACGACGACCAGAAACCAGGACGCCGCCGATGGGGTAGAGCGGTCGCTAGCGGTTCCCCCGACGACCACGGGTCCTCCGCCAGGGGCAGGCCCTGAGGCACCTCCCCAGCAGAGGGCCTACCTCCTGAGAACACCTTTCTCCGAACGCTGCGGTGGTGATGTCGAATCTCGGCCCCTCTCCTGCAGCCCCCTGCGCCCTCCTCCCAAGGGGTAGGAGACTGTGGGAGCGGGGCAGCTGCTCGCTGTGGCGACCTGCACCTCCTGCGATCCATGATTAGCGTATGCCTGCTCCTGAGGAATTAGCGGTGCCCGATAATCGTTGCCTCCAGCGTGGCGAATGGGACCGTCCCGGGACTCCTGGAAGGGCTCAGCTTCTGGCGCCTCGTCCCCCCAGCTTGGGCTGAGGAGCGAGCCTTGTTCGCCCTCGTGAGGGTGTCCTTGGTCCATCATGAGGGACACGTATTCTTCTGGCGCCGTCATCCCAAAGGCCATGCCGTAGTGCTCCGCGTGCCACGCAGCTCTGCTTGACGCGCCCACCGTGGGGTGGTAGCGCGGCTGTCCACTTGGGCCGTGGGTCGCGTCAAGTCCTTCTTCTTCGCGGACCGGGAGCGGGGGCAGTGCCGCCACCGGTCCGGTGCCGACAGCTTCGCCGGCGTAGGAGTAGCCTTGGAGCCCGCGGGTGCACGCGGAGCCCCCGCGCGGGCCGCCCTGGGCTTGAGATGAGAGCTGGGTGCAGAAGGGGTGAGCCCCCAAGGTGGCGAAGCCCAGGAGCTCTGCCACCCGCTCCAGCAGCACGTCGCGGTCGCCCTCCAGCAGCCTGCACTGCAGCAGTTCTCGGGCCACTGTGAGCGCGGCCCTCGAGTTCGCTTGCTCCCGGCGGGTGTACGGTGTCGTGGTCACGACGTGATTGGAGGCCCTCGCCACCGACCGCGCCTGCCGCGGCGTGAGAGCTATCGAAGCCTGTCCGCGTCGCCCGTGGCCCGCGGTGCCCTGCAGACCGCGAGCTGCCTGGGGCATGGGGTCGCCCGAGGCGAGCGGCTCTGCACGGGCGGGCCACGCCGCCCATGGATCTGGGTTGCCCGCCTGGTCGCCGGACATGGTGATGACGACGCGACGGGGCACGAAGCGGTAGAAGGTGGATTCCGGCGCACCCCTACCTGGCGCGCCAAATGTCAGATTTCGGGCTCCGGCTGACCCTTGAGGTTCGAACACTAGGGTGCGCGCGGAGATTTCTCCTCCTACCTACCTGCACCCCTCCGCCTTGCTAAGATCTAAGCTATGGGAAGAACAGCACAAGAGACACAGGGTTTATACTGGTTCGGGCCATCGTTGTGGTGTAATACCCTACTCCAGTGTGTGGTGTGGTGGATTACCTCTTGGGCTGATGATGATGAGAAATACAAGAAAGAACAGCCTCGCAAGGGTCTGTTCTTGGCTGGGGCGATGAACTGCTGGGAGGAGTTCAATCACCCTTCTTTCTCTCTCTCTCTCCTTGTCTGATTCGATCTCCCCCCCTACCATGTGGGTGGCTGGTCCTATTTATAGAGGCCCTGGTCCTCTTCCCAAATATCGACCGGGAAGGGAGCCAAGAATGGTGGGCTAATTTGAAGGGGGACAACTAGTACCAGCTATCCTGACAAAAGTAGTCTTCGCCTGCACAAAGCTCTCGTGGTGACGCCGTCTTGGGCTCCAAGATGACCTCCGTCTTGCAGTCCTCCTGGTCTTGGTCTTGTTGCACCGAAATGGCAACCTTTGCCTGATGCCTCGGTACTCCGCGGCTGCGCTTGCCCCCTTTGCACCAAAGGGGAAAGGAGGACACTGCGTGGCTGGCGCCCGCCTGGCGCCTTTGGTCGTCATGGCTTGCGTCACGGGCACCTCACGAGGTACCCCGCCTTGATCTCTCCGCCTCCTCGCGAGCCAGCCTGATGAGGCCGTGCCTGAGGAAGCCCCGTGTCATTCGCCCCGCGAGGCTTGGCCTCTCGCGAGGGTCTTGAGTCTGTGTTGATGAAGATGGGCCGTGCTGGCCCCCCCCCCCTTTGAGCCACGCCGCAGGCCGCAGGCAGGCAAGTCTGGGGACCCCCGTTCCCAGAACGCCGACAGTTCTTGAATGCAACCTCCATCTTCCTAAGAGCATGGTCCTTGACTTTGTCCACATCTGCTTTTGTGAAATGATCTGGTAGGGTGAAATGTTCCATGAGCATTTCCCAAAGCAAATGTTTTTGTCTGTCATCGACAAAAGTAACTCCTAGACTTGGCTTTGATGGCTCTCTCCATTCTTGAAGGGAGATCGGGAGTAGGTCCTTCACAAGAACTCCGCACTGACGAACGAACTTGTCCGCAATCTTCTTAGGCGCGAATGGTTCGCCATTAGGTTTGATTGCCTCGATATTGTACTTTACGCCCTCCTTCAACTTTTTGTTCGGGCCTCGTTTCGTCCTGTTGCCTGAAGATTTGCTCGATCCGGATGGCTGAAAGAAGAAAGATCGATTCATTAATATATCTTCAAGTCATTTAAAACATGTGATGATCACCAGATGCCTGCTTATATAAATATATATACCTCGCCGGTCTTTGTTGTTTCAAGATCAACATTTTCTTCGTCATATTCATAGTTCACGACTTCATCAATTCGGTCGTCGCGATCGAATATCAAATCACCCTCCCCGGTGTTGTTTGGATATTCGGAGCCGTCATAATATTCTTCACTCTGATCATCATCTGGCCCGCGAGGATTGCGAATGATATTGAACAGGGCCTCTTCTCCCTCTCTGTCGGTATTGTCCGCCATAGGTTTTGTTTAACTAATCCAAAAGAAATATATTCAAATTACAATGCATGGATGCAATCAATTAATAAGGAAAAACTGAATCAATCATAATACATAATAAGCATCATCAAATATAATATCGAATACGTCGTATCGAATAATAGATATAATCTCGAATACATCGTCTCGAATAATAGATATAATCTCGAATACATCGTCTCGAATAATAGATATAATCTCGAATACATCGTCTCGAATAATATATAATCTCGAATACATTGTCTCGAATATTATATATCGAGTACATCACTGGCTAGGTAGCTAATAAAGATCGAATACTACAGAAGAATCTAGGACACTCGCAGTTCCTTCGGTGCGGGCGGTGGACACCCAAAGAGAAGGAACCCTCACAGGATCATAGCTGAAGTGAGATCCCTGAAGAAACTGCCAGGTATTGGAGAACCTGCCGCCCTCTAACGCAACCATGTAGCGATGGACGTGCTCGTCCTCCTCCCTGACACGGCGACGTACCTCCTCCGGCGGGGTCGGCTCCCTCCGCACCAAAACTGGCCCATGCGAATGCCACCAAACGAGATCAGGTCGACAACGGGACCCGAGGCCGGGTTCCTCATCAAGCGGCGCGCCCCTCCAGGCAGCACCTCCCAGTGCCAGCCCGGCGGAGCCCAGTCCCGGACATGGGTCAGCCGGACGTCGTCGCAAACGGGTCGACGACGAGGATGCGGGCCGGGCATCGTCCAGAACAAATACTAGCTATATGCCCACAAAAAGTAACATTTTTTTAATGATTGGATTTTGATAACTAAAATTTCTGACATTTCTATATAACTAACATTCCTATAACATTTCTAACAATGCTATATAACCAACATTTCTATAACATTTCTAATATTTCTATAACTAATAAATAGAAAAAAATTATAACATTTCTATATATATAACTAACATTTGTATAACATTTCTCATATTTCTATAACTAAAAAACAGAAAAATTTCTAACTTTTTTATAACTATTTCTACAACTAAAAAACAGAAAAATTTCTAACAATTCTAACTATTTCTATAACTAAAAAACAGAAAAATTTCTAACAATTCTAACTATTTTATAACTATTTATATAACTAAAAAACAGAAAAAATTCTAACAATTCTAACATTTCTATAACATTTCTATAACTAACTATATGTGTGTGTGTGTGTGTGTGTGCTCACCGGCGAGGCGAGAGGCGACGGGGGGCGGCGACGGGGACGGCGACGGGCGCAGTGACGATGGGGATGGCGACGACGGGGACAGGGACGGG